>NC_135816.1:99219928-99224928 GCF_964213995.1 Mustelus asterias
GTTACGCCATTGACTGTAAGATCCACCGAGGCAGGGCCAGACCATTCCCCTAGTGTCCCAGTTAACTGCCGGGACGATGATGTGTCTGCCCGCTGAATCGGCCAGGCTCTGAGGGCGAATCCGGTACCTGACCGGAGTTACCCTTCATCACCGTGCTGAGGGGGACATTGAGAGTTGATTTACCTGCCCTGGGTGCTGGGAGTGAACATAACTAACCCCACAAGCTAAAATACAAAGCATTTACAGAATGAGAAGAATTTGGCCAAACCCTCTCTCGCTCTAAGCACCTTTCTGTCACCTTATCCATCCATCTGTGTGTGATTCTCTCTCTCTCTCCCTCTAAGCATCTCTGTGTCGCTTTATCTATCCATCTGTCTCTCTCACTCTCTCTCTAATTATCTCTCTGTCGCTCTATCTATCCATCTGCCTCTCTCTCTCTCTCTCTCTCTCTCTCTCCCTCTCTAGCTCTCTACCTTGCTATCTCTCTGTCTCTCTCTCTCTCTCTCCCTCTCTAGCTCTCTATCTTGCTATCTCTCTGTCTCTCTCTCTCTCTCTCTCCCTCTCTAGCTCTCTATTTTGCTATCTCTCTGTCTCTCTCTCTCTCTCCCTCTTTAGCTCACCATCTTGCTATCTCTCTGTCTCTCTCTCTCTCTCCCTCTCTAGCTCTCTACCTTGCTATCTCTCTGTCTCTCTCTCTCTCTCTCCCTCTCTAGTATCTATCTTGCTATCTCTCTGTCTCTCTCTCTCTCTCTCCCTCTCTAGCTCTCTATCTTGCTATCTCTCTGTCTCTCTCTCTCTCTCTCTCCCTCTTTAGCTCTCTATCTTGCTATCTCTCTCTCTCTCCCTCTTTAGCTCTCTATTTTGCTATCTATCTCTCTCTCTCTCTCCCTCTCTAGCTCTCTGTCTTGCTATCTCTCTGTGTCTCTCTCTCTCTATTCCGGTGCCTCGCTCTTTATGTCTCGCTCTCCCTCTCTGTCTGTGAACGGTCTGTCTGTCTGTCTCTCTGTTCCTCTCTTGTCTCTCTCTCTCTCTCTATCTTTCTATCCAATGTTGAGAGCATCCCCTCCCGCTCCATATCAATCACAGGCAATGCAATCATCCAATCACCAAAGGGTAGGTACACAAGCCCTTCCTCAGCCAATCGTTCTAGCCCCCCCAGCCCCCTATCCCCACCCCCCCTCCCCTAGCCCCCCTCCCCTAGCCCCCCAGCCCCCTACCCCCTCCCCACCCCCCCTCCCCATCCCCCCCTCCCCTCGCCCCCCCCCGCAGTGGCACTGGGGCTTAGCACAAGCTTGGCCCTCATGTTTAACCTTTCCTCAGACACTGGGTGAGGATTCCTTGTTTCGGGAGCTGTGCCAGAGACATGGGCCCTGGTTTCACTGGCACAGCCGCCCCGGAATCGGGGTGGGCGAGGCTCGCAGAACGGAATTCTCCCGTGGCCTCGGGCGCGATCTTACGAGCCTCGGGCGGGCGAGGCGGGAATCTGACAGCCATGTTCTTGGCAGAGATGATGGACCGACCTTGTCATGGGTTTGTGAACTCAACACACAGCAGACAACAATTTCCGAATGAGAGAGAGAGAGAGAGGAGAGAATGGTTTCTCTCACATTCGATTCATTTAGGAAGATTTTATCAGGCTCGAGAACAATCTCTGACAGGCCCGCCATCTGACCACACACTCACCGATAATGAGGCCAGTTCACAGCCCATGGCTGGGTTCAGAGGTCATACCCTGACCTTTCACACCCCGCACACCGACATGGGGGTCCAATCCAGAGGCAGAGGACAGTGAACGGTCACCTCTATCTATAACGGAGGTTCCACCCCCTCACACTGTCACTCAGTAACCCCTCTCCCCCCAGCACCCTGTGTTACTGACTGTATCTGTACTGATGTTAATCCAGCTCCTTCACACTGTCACTCAGTAACCCCTCTCCCCCAGCACCCTGTGTTACTGACTGTATCTCTACTGATGTGAATCCAGCTCCCTCACACTGTCACTCAGTAACCCCTCTCCCAGCACCCTGTGTTACTGACTGTATCACTACTGATGTGAATCCAGCTCCCTCACACTGTCACTCAGTAACCCCTCTCCCCCAGCACCCTGTGTTACTGACTGTATCTCTACTGATGTGAATCCAGCTCCCTCACACTGTCACTCAGTAACCCCTCTCCCCCCAGCACCCTGTGTTCCTGACTGTATCCCTACCGATGTTAATCCAGCTCCCTCACACTGTCACTCAGTAACCCCTCTCCCCCCAGCACCCTGTGTTACTGACTGTATCTGTACTGATGTTAATCCAGCTCCCTCACACTGTCACTCAGTGAACCCTCAATTGAACCTCGGTTTATATCGATCCTGAGTTTTGCTCCAACCTCATAGTCTGAATTGTGAGAGAACCTTTTTAACTGTGTTACTGGACACTGAGAATGCTTGGACAGCGGAATGTAATTTGCCTTTTATCATTGTGGAATGATATATATCTGTAAATAAATAAAAATGTTTGACTTTTGATTTGATTTGATTTGATTTATTGTCACATGTATTAACATACAGTGAAAAGTATTGTTTCCTGTGCTCTATACAGACAAAGCATACCATTCATAGAGAAGGAAAGGAGAGAGTGCAGAATGTAGTGTTACAGTCATAGCTAGGGTGTAGAGAAAGATCAACTTAATGCAAGGTAGGTCCATTCAAAAGCCTGTCAGCAGCAGGGAAGAAGCTGTTCTTGAATCGGTTGGTACGTGACCTCAGACTTTTGTATCTTTTTCCCAATGGAAGAAGGTGGAAGAGAGAATGTCCGTGATGTGTGGGGTCCTTAATTATGCCGGCTGCTTTGCCGAGGCAGCGGGAAGTGTAGACTGAGTCAATGGATGGGAGGCTGGTTTGCGTGATGGATTGGGCTACATTCACGACCTTTTGTAGTTCCTTGCGGTCTTGGGCAGAGCAGGAGCCCCAGACCAAGCTGTGATACAACCAGAAAGAATGCTTTTTATGGTACAACTGTAAAAGTTGGTGAGGGTCGTAACTGACATGCCAAATTTCCTTAGTAGAGACGTTGGTGGGGCTTTCTTAACTATAGTGTCGGCAAGGGGGGACCAGGACAGGTTGTTGGTGATCTGGACACCTAAAAACTTGAAGTTCTCAACCATTTCCACTTCATTTACATCTTTCCGTAAATAAGGAGACCAATACTGTACACAATACTCCAGGTGTGGCCTCACTAATTGCCCTGTACAATTGCAGCAAAACACCCCTGCCCCAATACTCAAATCCCCTCGCTATGAAGGCCAACATACCATTTGCCTTCTTTACTGCCTGCTGTACCTACACGCTTACTTTCAGCGACTGATACATGAGGACTTCATGGTCTCGTTGAGTATCCACCTCTCTCAATTTACACCCATTAAAGTAATAATCTACCTTCCTATTATTGCTACCCAAGTGGATAACCTCACATTAATCCACATTGTACTGCATCTGCCCTGCAGATGCTCATACACTCAGCTTGTCCAAATCACACTGAAGCATCTCTGCATCCTCCCCACAGCTCGCCCTCCCACCCAACTTTGTATCATCTGCAAATTTGGAGATAATACATTCACTTCCCTCTTTCAAAGTTGGGGTCCTATCACAGATCCCTGCGAAACCCCACTAGTCACTACCTGCCAATCGGAAAAAGACCCATTTATGCCAACTCTCTACTTCCTATCTGCTAACCAGCTTTCTATCCATCTCAAGACGTTACCTGCAATCCCATGTGCTTTAACTTTATATCGTAGTCTGTTATGTGAGACCATGTCAAAAGCCTTCTGAAAATCTAATTAAACTACATCCACTGGTTCTCCTTGGTCAACTCTCCTAGTTACATCCTCAAAGAATTCCAATAGATTCGTCAAGCATGATTTTCCATTTGTAAATCCATGCTAACTTTGATTGTACCACTGCCTTCCAAATGCTGAGTTATGAACTCCTTGATTAACAGACTCGACCATCTTCCCCAGTCCCGACGTTAGGCTCACTGGTCTATACTTCCCTGTTTCTCTCTGCCTCCCTTTTTTGAACTGGCGAAGGAACCAGAGGAAGAGGTGAGGAGAATGTTTCTTACCCGAAGAGTTGTTGGGATTTGGAATAGGGTCATAGAATCCCGAGAGTGCAGAAGGAGACCATTCGGCCCATCGAGCCTGCACCGACCACAATCCCACCCAGACTCTACCCTTGTAATCCCACGTATTTACCCTGGCTAGTTCCCCAGACACTAAAGGGCAATTTAACATGGACAATGCACCTAACCTGCACATCTATGAACTGTGGGAAGAAACTCACGCAGACACGGGGGGAATTTGCAAACTCCACATAGACAGTGACCCAAGCCGGGAATTGAACCCGGATCCCTAGCACTGTGAGGCAGCAGTGCTAACCACCGTGCCACCGTGCCGCCCATAACACGCTGCTTAAAAGGGCGGTGGAAGGTGTCAGAACCATACCTTCCAGGACATTCCATCACTGGACACTCAGTAGATGACCTGGAATTCTTTTATTAAAAAGGTTCTCAAGTTCTATTGTTTTAGAATATAGTGTTCAATTCTGGTCGCCACACTACCAGAAGGATGTGGAGGCTTTGGAGAGGGTACAGAAAAGATTTACCAGGATGTTCCCTGGTAAGGAGGGCATTAGCTATGAGGAGAGGTTGGAGAAACTTGGTTTGTTCTCACTGGAACGACGGAGGTTGAGGGGCGACCTGACAGAAGTCTACAAGATTATGAGAGGCATGGACAGATTGGATAGTCAGAAGCTTTTTCCCAGGGTGGAAGAGTCAGTTACTAGGAGACATAGGTTTAAGGTGCGATGGGAAAATGTTTAGAGGAGATATACAGGGCAGGTTTTTTACACAGAGGGTGGTGAATGTCTGGAACTCTCTGCCTGGGGAGGTGGTGGGAGCAGGTACGATAGCGACATTTAAGGGGCAACTAGATGAATACATGAATCGGATGGGAAT
>NC_135816.1:99227428-99337428 GCF_964213995.1 Mustelus asterias
GGAGGCGGGGGGGAGGGTGGAGGGGGTGGAGGGTGAGGGGGTGGAGGGTGAGGTGGTGGAGGGTGAGGGGGTGGAGGGGTGAGGGGGTGGAGGGTGAGGGGGTGGAGGGTGAGGGGGTGGAGGGTGAGGGGGTGGAGGGTGAGGGGGTGGAGGGTGAGGGGGTGGAGGGTGAGGGGGTGGAGGGGTGAGGGGGTGGAGGGTGAGGGGGTGGAGGGTGAGGGTGTGGAGGGGTAAGGGGTGGAGGGGTGAGAGGGTGGAGGGTGAGGGGGTGGAGGGTGAGTGGTTGGAGGGTGAGGGAGTGGAGGGGTGAGGGGGAGAGTGGAGGCGGGGGGGAGGGTGGAGGGGGTGGAGGGGAATTAGTTGCGTTCCTTCTCTCGTTCTCCTCAGTAATTCACCGTTTCAATGGTCCAGCGAGGAAACTGCATTTGGGAAATCAGGGTACAGATATTCAGAGCTTCAGGGAGGCCACAGCCCAGGAATCACTGCTGAAACTTGTGGAAAATGCAGCGTGAATTTAAATAGTCACATGGAAACACTGACTTGGGTCGACACGGTGGCACAGTGGTGAGCACTGCTGCCTCACAGCGCCAGGGACCCGGGTTCGATTCCCGGTCTGGGTCACTGTCTGTGTGGAGTCTGCACATTCTCCCCATGTCTGCGTGGGTTTCCTCGGGTGCTCCGGTTTCCTCCCACAGTCGAAGATGGACGGGTTAGCTGGATTGACCAAGATAAATTGCCCCTTCGTGTTCACTGATGTGCAGGTTCGGGACGTCAGCCGGGTGAATGTGTGGGGTTTACGAGGATAGAGCGGGGGGGGAGGGCCTGGGTAAGATACTCTATCAGAGAGAGTCGGTGCAGACTCGATGGGCTGAATGGCCTCCTTCTGCATTGTAGGGATTCTATGAGCTTAGAACCTCCCGGAAGCCTGGCCACATTGCAGCTGTACCGGGTCAGGTGACCTCTGGCCGCCATCTTTAAGGTTTTCTTGCATCAATTTAAAAGGAAGATTAGATTCCTCACAAAATATCGACACAGTTTGGTGATTGAGATGTGGATGTGGGTTTAGCCAGATTGGACTTTGGGAAATTACATCCATCTTTCCCTTTATATTTCAGTGAAACACTTCCTTTAAATAGGTGAGTTGGGCAGTGGGTTAAGGGTGCTCACCGCTGCCCCCTCTGCTCAGAAAAGGTAAAGAAAATAATCTCCATCCAATCTCCCTGCAGTGAATCGACACAGTGAGTGTTCCTCACTGCAACATTCCCCATAAACTCCTCCAGCCCCGACAACCCTCCCTATCTCTTTAACCTCCCCCAGCCCCTACAACCCTCCCTATGTCTGTAACCTCCTCCAGCCTCTACAACCCTCCCTATCTCTGTAACCTCCTCCAGCCCCTACAACCCTCCCTATCTCTGTAACCTCCTCCTCCAGCCCCTACAACCCTCCCTATCTCTGTAACCTCCTCCAGCAGCCCCTATAACACGAACTATCTTTATACCATCCTCCAGTCCCTACAATGCTCACTATCTCTGTAAACTCTTCCAGGTGACGAGAACCCTCCCTCGCTCTGTAACCTCCTCCAGTCCTTACAACCCTCCCTATCTCTGTAACCTCCTCCAGCCCCTACAACACTCCCAATCTCTGTAACCTCCTCCAGCCCGTACAGCCCTCCCTAATCTCTGTAACCTCCTCCAGCCCCTACAACCCTCCCAATCTCTGTAACCTCTTCCAGCCCCTACAACCCACCCAATATCTGTAACCTCCTCCAGCCACTACACCCCTCCCTATCTCTGTAACCTCCTCCAGCCCCTACAACGCTCTCAATCTCTGTAACCTCCTCCAGCCCCTACAGCCCTTCCTATCTCTGTAACCTCCTCCAGCCCCTACACCCCTCCCTATCTCTGTAACCTCCTCCAGCCCCTACACCCCTCCCTATCTCTGTAACCTCCTCCAGCCCCTACCATCCTCCCAATCTCTGTAACCTCCTCCAGCCCCTACAAACCTCCCTATCCATGTAACCTCCTCCAGCCCCTACAATCCTCCCAATCTCTGTAACGTTCTCCAGTCCCTACATCCCTCCCAATCTCTGTAACCTCCTCCAGCCCCTACAACCCTCCCTATCTCTGTACCCTCCTGCAGCCCCTACAACCCTCCCTATCTCTGTAACCTCCTCCAGACCCTTCAATCCTCCCAATCTCTGTAACCTCCTCCAGCCCCTACAACCCTCCCTATCTCTGTAACCTCCTCCAGCCCCTAGAACCCTCCCAATCTCTGTAACCTCCTCCAGCCCCTACAACCCTCCCTATCTATGTAACCTCCTCCAGCCCCTACAGCCCTCCCTATCTCTGTAACCTCCTCCAGCCCATACAACCCTCCCTATCTTTGTACCTCCTCCAGCCCCTACATCCCTCCCTATCTCTGTAACCTCCTCCAGCCCCTACAACCCTCCCAATCTCTGTAACCTTCTCTCGCCCCTACACCCCTCCCTATCTCTGTAACCTCCTCCAGCCCCTAAAATCCTCCCAATCTCTGTAACCTCCTCCAGCCCCTACACCCCTCCCTATCTCTGTAACCTCCTCCAGCCCCTACCATCCTCCCAATCTCTGTAACCTCCTCCAGCCCCTACAAACCTCCCTATCCATGTAACCTCCTCCAGCCCCTACAATCCTCCCAATCTCTGTAACGTTCTCCAGTCCCTACATCCCTCCCAATCTCTGTAACCTCCTCCAGCCCCTACAACCCTCCCTATCTCTGTACCCTCCTGCAGCCCATATAACCCTCCCAATCTGTGTAACGTCGTCCAGCCGACTAGAACCCTGCCTATCTCTGTAACTTCCTCCAGCCCCTACAACCCTCCCTATCTCTGTAACCCCCTCAGCTCCTACAGCCCTCCCTATCTCTGTAACCTCCTCCACTCCCTACAAACCTCCCAATCTGTGTAACGTCCTCCAGCTGTCTGGAACCCTTCCTATCTCTCTAACATCCTCCAACCCTTGCAATCCTCCTGATCTCCCTAATCTCCTCCAGCCTCTCCAACACTCCCCATCTCTGTAATCTCCCCCAGCCCATGCAACACTCCCCATCTCTGTAACGTCCTCCAGTTCTTATAACCCTCCCTATCTCTGTAACCTCCTCCAATCCCTGCAACTCTCCCGATCTCTGTAACCTCCTCCAGTCCCTATAATGCTCCCTATCTCTGCAACCTCCTCCAGCCCCTACAACCCTCCCTATCTCTGTAACCTCTGCCAGCCCCTATCATCCTCCCTATATCTGTAACCTTCCCCAGACCCTACAGCCGTCCCTATCTCTGTAACTTCCTCCAGTCCCTACAGCCCTCCCTATCTCTGTAACCTCCTCCATTCCCGACAGCCCTCCCTACCTCTGTAACCTCCTGCAACCCCTACAACTCTCCCTATCTCTGTAACCTCCTCCAGTCCCTACAAACCTCCATATCTCTGTAACCTCCTCCAGCCCCTACAACTCCCTCATCTCTGTAACCTCTTCCAGCCCCTACAACGCTCCCTATCTCTGCAACGTCCTCCAGCCCCTACAACGCTCCCTATCTCTGTAACCTCCTCCAGCCCCTACAACCTTCCCTATCTCTGTAACCTCCTCCAGCCCCTACAACCCTCCCTATCTCTGTAACCTCCTCCAGCCCCTTCACCTCTCCCTATTCTATAACCTCTGCCAGTCCCTCCAGCCCTCCCTATTTCTGTAACCTCCTCCAGTCCCTACCACCCTCCCTACCTCTGTAACCTCCTCCAGCCCCTTCACCTCTCCCTATCTCTGTAAAATAATCCAAGCCTGATAAGTCTGAGGTAGGTGATGCACTTTGGGGGAAGGAGTATGAAGGATAAAAACACAGTTAAGCGGGGAGTTAGGAATACTGGTCTGAGCTGTTTAGTTCACTGATGGAGAGTCTGTTTCTCCTGCATGAGGGTGTGTTCCCTCCACACCGACCCTTTCACTCCCCTTTCATCACAAATTAGCATGGCCAATTCATCACAGAATCCATACAGAGCAGAGGGAGGCCATTCGACCCATCGGGCCTGCATTTACAATCCCAGCTGGCCCTATCCTTGTAACGCTCCGTATTTACCCTGCTATTTTCCCTGGGCAATTTAGCACAGCCAATCCACCTAACCTGCACATCTTTGGACACTAAGGGGCAATTTAGCACGGCCAATCCACCTAACCTACACATCTTTGGACACTAAGGGACAATTTAGCACGGCCAATCCACCTAACCTACACATCTTTGGACACTAAGGGGCAATTTAGCACAGCCAATCCCCCTAACCTACACATCTTTGGACACTAAGGGGCAATTTAGCATGGCCAATCCACCTAACCTGCACATCTTTGGACACTAAGGGGCAATTTAGCACGGCCAATCCACCTAACCTACACATCTTTGGACACTAAGGGGCAATTTAGCATGGCCAATCCACCTAACCTGCACATCTTTGGACACTAAGGGGCAATTTAGCACGGCCAATCCACCTAACCTACACATCTTTGGACACTAAGGGGCAATTTAGCATGGCCAATCCCCCTAACCTACACATCTTTGGACACTAAGGGGCAATTTAGCACGGCCAATCCACCTAACCTACACATCTTTGGACACTAAGGGGCAATTTAGCACGGCCAATCCCCCTAACCTACACATCTTAGGACACTAAGGGGCAATTTAGCACGGCCAATCCCCCTAACCTGTGCATGTTTGGACATTAAGAGTTGCCCACATTCCTTGAGGGAATAAAGAGGAATAAAATGGCTGCCAACCACCTGAACCGCCTGACCCCAAAGCTTTGGAATTCGCTCCATTAATCTTTAAAGACCTCTGTAGCTGAGGTGGGCAAACACTTTTGTTTGTTTGTTAATGCAACCTTGTTCATGGCGATTTCTGGGTGATCTAATCTGAGAAACAAAGAAGCTTCTCCCTCCTTCCCCACCCCACCCAGCCCCTACCCAACCTCCTCACCTCACCCCTGATACGTAACAAAGAGTGTCGCCCTGTGCCCACGTGCAGTCCCGTGTCGGAGAGATGTATTTTCAGCTGGCAATGTAGGTCGGTGCGTAAGTGAACGAACCGCACACACAGGATGTGGAGACTGAGGTGAACTCTTATTGTTTCCACCCCATTGTTGCTACCCTCCGCAGGATATCGCTAAGCCTGCCTCTCGCACACCCCCACACCGGCTCACCCTCTCCCTCCGTCAATGACACCCACTCCAGGGCTCCCACCGCTCTCTATCTGTCAACACATTATTGCAGGGCACTTACGTCAGCCCCATTGCCTGGTGTTGGTGTCTATGTGCCACACAAACTCCCTCTCACCCCCGACTGCATCTCACCCCATCCACATGTCCCTCTTTTCACCCTTCTGTCATACTGTGTCGGGGCATTGTGGAATGACTAACAAGATAAGGGAGTACGCAATGAACAGTAAGACGCTAGCGACTACAGACCAGAGGGACCTTGGGGTGCATGTCCAGAGATCCCTGAAGGCATCAGGACAGGTAGATAAGGGGGCCAGAAGGCAGATGTTATACTTGCCTTATTAGCTGAGACATAGAGTTTAAAAGCAGGGAGGTTATGCTGTAACTATATAAAACATTGGTTGGGCCACAGGTATTGTGTGCAGTTCTGGAATGCACATGATCAGAAGGATGAGGTAGCACTGGAAAGGGAGCACAGGAGGTGCTGCCTGGGCCGGAGAGTTTTAGTTACGAAGAGAGATTGAATAGACTGGGGTTATTTTCCTTGGAGCAGAGGAGACTCGGGCGGCACGGTGGCACAGTGGTTAGCACTGCTGCCTCACAGCGCCAGGGACCCGGGTTCGATTCCCGGCTCGGGTCACTGTCTGTCTGGAGTTTGCACGTCGTCTGCGTGGGTTTCCTCCAAGTGCTCCGGTTTCCTCCCACGCTTCAAAGATGTCCGGGTTAGGTGGATCGGCCATGCTAAATTGTCCCTTAGTCTCAGGGGATTAGCGGGGTAAGCGTACGGGGATAAGGCCTGGGTGGGATTGTGGTGGGTGCAGACTCGATGGGCCGAATGGCCTCCTTCTGCAGTGTAGGGATTCTATGATTGAGATGTATAAAATTATGAGCAGCATAGCTAGTGTAAACGGGTAGAAAACTTTCCCCTTGGTAGACGGGTCAACAACCAGGGGGCAGAGATCTAAGATAAGGGGCAGGAGGTTTAGAGGGGATGTGAGGAAATACTTTATCACCCAGAGGGTGGTGGGAGTCTGGAACTCACTGCCTGAGAAACTTGTGGAGACAGAGATCCTGTAACATTTAACAAGTATTTAGATGTGCTCTTGTGATGCCAAGACACACAAGGCCTTGGCATCGACTGGCATCACTGAAGCGATGGGCTGAATGCCCTCTTTATGTGCTGTGTTGCTCTATGACTCGTCCATGACATGTCTCTCTCCCTAACCCCATGCAGACTATTCCACATTCTCGCCACTCTCTGCCCTGAACAGCCGGTGGGATTGATGATTGGTCATCTTCTATCGCAGGCCTGTGCTCCGTCCCTCAGTGGAAACATCTTCTCCACGTCTAACCCTAGTTTATTTATTATTGACACAAGTCGGCTGACATTAACACTGCAATGAAGTGAGTGTGAAAATCCCCTAGTCGCCACACTCCGGGGTCTGTTCGGATCTATGACCCCAACCAGCACGTCTATCAGGGCTGTGGGAGGAAACCGGAGCACCCGGAGGAAACCCACGCAGATACGGGGAGAACATGCAGACTCCACACAGACAGGGAGCCAGGCTGGGAATGGAACCCGGACCCTGTGAAGCAGCAGTGCTAACCACTGTGCCACCCTATCATAGTCTCAGAATCCAAGCGGCCTGTGTAAGCTCACACACTCACACCCTTCCCTGTCCTGGACAAAGATGCTTCAAATGTTGTTTGTTTTTTTGATCTCCTGACGGGCCTGAGTTCCCGTCTCCGGCATTATTCCCAAAACTCTCGGTGCCCGATTCTCCTTTTTATAATACAGGGACTGGAAATCCATTGATAACCGCTCCGACGCTGGTTGGAACTTCCCGGCAGTTCATGCCGGAGGGATCTTCCCTTCCTGGTGCCCCCATCACAGTTTTCCTGGCAGTGCAAAGGTACATGAGAAGGGAAATCCCACTGACAATGCGGACCACCAGTCCAAAGGTGGTTTGGTTAGGAGGATTGGCCATGCTAAATTGCCCCTTAGTGTCCAAAGATGTGCAGGTTAGGTGGATTGGCCATGCTAAATTGCCCCTCAGTGTCCAAAGATGTGTAGATTAGGGGGATTGGCCATGCTAAATTGCCCCTCAGTGTCCAAAGATGTGCAGGTCAGGTGGATTGGCCATGCTAAATTGCCCCTCAGTGTCCAAAGATGTGTAGGTTAGGGGGATTGGCCATGCTAAATTGCCCCTCAGTGTCCAAAGATGTGCAGGTTAGGTGGATTGGCCATGCTAAATTGCCCCTCAGTGTCCAAAAATGTGCAGGTTAGGTGGATTGGCCATGCTAAATTACCCCTTAGTGTTCCGAGATGTGCAGGTTAGGTGGATTGGCCAAGCTAAATTGCCCCTCAGTGTCCAAAGATGTGCAGGTTAGGTGGATTGGCCATGCTAAATTGCCCCTTAGTGTCTAAAGATGTGCAGGTCAGGTGGATTGGCCATGCTAAATTGCCCCTTAGTGTCCAAAGATGTGCAGGTTAGGTGGATTGGCCATGCTAAATTGCCCCTCAGTATCCAAAGATGTGCAGGTTAGGTGGATTGGCCATGCTAAATTGCCTCTTATTGTCCAAAGATGTGCAGGTTAGGTGGATTGGCCATGCAAAATTGCCCCTTAGTGTCCAAAGATATGCAGATTATGTGGATTAGTGGGGTAAATGTGTGGGGTTATGAGGGGGAGAGGGCCTGGTTAAGGTGCTCTGTCAGAGAATCGGTGCTGACTTGTTGGGCCGAATGTCCTCCTTCTGGACAGTAGGGATTCTCTCATTCTATGACAGGAGTTTCCCCAATTGCTTTCTCCCTACTTGTGCCTCTCAGTGGGCCAACCCCCGCCTCAGTGTGGGAAGGTTATGGATTCAAGTCCCACTTCCGGATCTTTGGTCCAGAACGCCAGGCTAAAACACCATCACAGCACCGAGGGAGCTCTGGGGCTGGCAGAGGGCTGTGATGTTCAGTTTGTTCCGTGCCTGATCACGCGAGTCTGCTTACTACTGATGCTCACTGTGCTTCTCTGGGTGTGGACTCTGAGGAAAGTGAACAAACTGTGGAAAGAGCCAGGACTGGAAACATGGAGCAGACACTTTGAACCATTGGGAATGAAACCTGTTGCATTTGTAGAAACGTAAAATTTGTAGCTCCGCGCAGATCCGAGAATCGGCAACATCTACCATCTTTCATCGAGGACATTAAAGCTGTCCCATAAGACCGTAAGACATAGGAGCAGAATTAGGCCACTCGGCCCATCGAGTCTGCTCCGCCATTCAATCATGGTTGATATTTTTCTCATCCCCATTCTCCTGCCTTTTCCCCACAACCCCTGATCCCCTTATTAATCAAGAACCTATCTATCTCTGTCTGAGACACTCAATGACCCGGCCTCCACAGCCTTCTGCAGCAAAGAGTTCCACAGATTCACCACTCTCTGGCTGAAGAAATTCCTCCTCATCTCTGTTTTAAAGGATCGTCCCTTTAGCCTGAGGTTGTGCCCTCGAATCCTGGTTTCTCCCACTAGTGGAAACATCCTCTCCATGTCCACTCCATCCAGGCCTCTCAGTATTCTGTAAGTAATCCCCCCTCATCCTTCTAAACTCTGGGTGGGTGTAAAACAGTCCTTGAACATTATTTTTGAAAAGGATCAGGGTTTGGGATGGGGGGGCTGGGGGAGGGTGGGGCGGAGCTCAAGCCCTCTGCTCATTATTTAACCCTGAGTCGATGTTGGTAAAAGATCTTTTTGGGATATTGCCATCTTGCTGTTTGTGGCATCTTGCTGTGCACTTCCTGCTGATGGCAACACTCCAAAAAGTGTCTCATAGGTTAGGAAGCACTTGGGGCCTCTCCAGGGTGAGAAAGGGGCATTGAGTATAAAAACTGGCGAGTCGTGTTGCAGCTTTATAGAACCTTAGTTAGGCCGCACTTGGAATATGGTGTTCAATTCTGGTCGCCACACTACCAGAAGGATGTGGATGCTTTGGAGAGGGTACAGAAAAGATTCACCAGGATGTTGCCTGGTATGGAGGGCATTAGCTATGAGGAGAGGCTGGGGAAACTTGGTTTGTTCTCACTGGAGCGACGGAGGTTGAGGGGAGACCTGATAGAAGTCTACAAGATTCTGAGAGGCATGGACAGAGTGGATAGTCAGAAGCCTTTTCCCAGGGTGGAAGAGTCATTTGCAAGGGGGCACAGGTTTAAGGTGTGAGGGGCAAGGTTTAAAGGAGATATATGAGGCAAGTTTTTTTACACAGAGGGAGGTGAATGTCTGGAACCCGCTGCTTGGGGAGGTGGTGGGAGCAGGTACGATAGTGACATTTAAGGGGCAACTAGACGAATACATGAATAGGATGGGAATGGGAGGATACGGACTCTGTAAGTGCGTACGGTTTTAGATTAGGCAGGCAGCATGGTCAGCGCAGGCTTGGAGGGCCGAAGGGCCTGTTCCTGTGCTGTACTTTCCTTTGTTTTAGACGATCTGGAGGAGGGGAACGAGTGTAGGGTAACAAAGTTTGCGGATGACACAAAGATGAGTGAGAAAGCAAATTGTGTGGAGGACCCAGAGAGTCTGCAGAGAGATTTGGATCGGCTAAGTGAGTGGGCAAGGATCTGGCAGATGGAGTATAACGTTGGTAAGTGTGAGGTTATCCACTTTGGAAGGAATAATAGTAAAATGGACAATTATTTAAACAGAGAAAAATTACAACATGCTACTGTGCAGAGGGACCTGGGGGTCCTTGTGCATGAATCACAAAAACTCAGTTTGCAGGTACAGCAGGTGATCAAGAAGGCAAATGGAATGTTGGCCTTTATCGCGAGAGGGATGGAGTATAAAAGCAGGGAGGTCTTGCTGCAACTGTACAGGGTACTGGTGAGGCTGCAACTAGAGTACTGTGTACAATTTTGGTCCCCTTATTTAAGAAAGGATAAATTAGCTTTGGAGGGAGTACAGAGAAGGTTCACCAGGTTGATTCCGGAGATGAGGGGGTTGGCATATGAGGAGAGATTGAGTAGACTGGGCCTGAACTCATTGGAGTTTAGAAGGTTGAGGGGAGATCTTATAGAGACATATAAGATAATGAAGGGGCTGGACAGGGTAGAAGCAGCGAGGTTATTTCCACTTACAATGGAAACAAGAACTTGGGGGCATAGCCTCAAAATACGGGGGAGTCAATTTAGAACAGAGTTGAGGAGGAACTTCTTCTCCCAGAGGGTAGTGAATCTTTGGAATTCTCTGCCCAATGAAGCAGTGGAGGCTACCTCGTTAAATGTGTTTAAGTCACAGATAGATAGATTTTTAACCATTAAGGGTTATGGGGAGCGGGCGGGTAAGTGGAACTGAACCCACTATCAAATCAGCCATGATCTTGTTGAATGGCGGGGCAGGCTCGAGGGGCTAGATGGCCTACTCCTGCTCCTATTTCTTATGTTCTTATGTTTTGTTGGTTGTTCTGCGCAGCTTTCTTTTTTATTTCTGTTCATGTGTTGGCGTTCTGGCCTCTCCCGAGGGATCGGGGGACTCCTGGGAAGTGGGATCATAAAACCCCAGTCACGGTTTGGCCATTGTTGTGTGTGTGTGTATCTGGGAATCCCAGTGTCCATGGTGAGTGGGACAGGTTTGATGGGCCGATTGGCCTTCCCGGACCCTGCCGGCTTCCTGACCTCAGGACAGGGCCGACTCCCCAACATCTTACCCCACCGGTTGGCAGCGGTTGCCAACTCCTCATTGATCCCCAGGCACGATGCCCGTACCTCGAGTTGCCCGCGGCGGGGGTGCAGCCGAGGACGACTGCCGGGAAAAGGAGATTCAGAAGAGTGCACCGTCGGCAAACTCAGTGCGGAAACCAGCAGCCCGGTCACAAGGTGCGTCAACATGCCCCCCCTGTAAAAGTGTGCCAGCAAAGCGGAATGCACGGGTTTGCAGACACAGATAAACACATTCAGTTTTACTGACATGGAAACACCAAGGCTTGCAACAAAAAACCCCACAGATACACCCATGTAGCATTGCATCAACATTCAAAACCACATGAAGCTGCCTAGAAACAGAGAGAGAGAGAGACTGAGAGGGGGGCAGGAGCAGTGTGGCAGAGAGACCCAGACACCAGAAAAAACTCCGACAGAATTACCCGCGTGACACGGACCCCCACAGCGCAGTCACACAACACACACCTAAGAAATATCGGCGTGTCCACTACAACTCTCACCAACCTTTACAGATGCACCATAGAAAGCATTCTTTCTGGTTGTATCACAGCTTGGTATGGCTCCTGCTCTGCCCAGGACCGCAAGGAACTACAAAGGGTCGTGAATGTAGCCCAATCCATCACGCAAACCAGCCTCCCATCCATTGACTCTGTCTACACTTCCCGCTGCCTCGGCAAAGCAGCCAGCATAATTAAGGACCCCACGCACCCCGGACCACTATCAGTATCTCTTCCACCTTCTTCCTTCGGGAAAAATATTTTGATTTTTGATTTGATTTGATTTATTATTGTCAGATGTATTAACACACAGTGAAAAGTATTGTATCTTGCGCGCTATACAAAGCATTCTGTTCATAGAGAAGGAAAGGAGAGGGTACAGAATGTAGTGTTACAGTCATAGCTAGGGTGTAGAGAAAGATCAACTTAATGCAAGGTAAGTCCAGTCAAAAGTCTGACAGCAGCAGGGAAGAAGCTGTTCTCGAGTCGGTTGCTACGTGACCTCAGACTTTTGTATCTTTTTCCCAACGGAAGAAGGTGGAAGAGGGGATGCCGGTGGTACGAGGGGTCCTTAATTATGCTGGCTGCTTTGCCGAGGTTCTTGGTGATCTGGACAGCTAAAAACCTGAAGCTCTCGACCCTTTCAACTTGGTCCCCGTTGATGTAGACAGGAGTATGTTCTCCTTTACGCTTCCTGAAGTCGATGACAATTTACTTCATTTTGTTGACATTGAGGGAGAGGTTAATGTTACTGCACCAGTTCACCGTATAAAATCCTGTTTTGGGAGTGCTGCACTGCCCGAGAGGCAGTGCTGAGGGAGTGCTGCACTGTCAGAGGGTCAGTACTGAGGGAGTGCTGCACTGTCAGAGGGTCAGTGCTGAGGGAGTGTCGCACTGTCAGAGGATCAGTACTGAGGGAGTGCTGCACTGTCAGAGGGTCAGTACTGAGGGAGTGTCGCACTGTCAGAGGGTCAGTACTGAGGGAGTGCTGCACTGTCAGAGGGACAGTACTGAGGGAGTGCTGCACTGTCAGAGGGTCAGTGCTGAGGCAAGTTCTAGGCAACTGTGGGGGTTACAAATAGTGTGACATGAACCCAATATCCCGGTTGAGGCCGTCCTCGTGTGTGCGGAACTTGGTTATCAGTTTCTGCTCAGCGATTCTGCTGGATGAAGACGAACATATCGCCAAGGCCATCCCCACACCCCCACTTCTTGCCTTCAAACAACCGCACAACCTCAAACAGACCATTGTCTGCAGCAAACTACCCAGCCTTCAGGAGAACAGTGACCACGACACCACACAACCCTGCCACAGCAACCTCTGCAAGACGTGCCGGATCATCGACACAGATGCCATCATCTCACGTGAGAACACCATCCACCAGGTACACGGTACATACTCTTGCAACTCGGCCAACGTTGTCTACCTGATACGCTGCAGGAAAGGATGTCCCGAGGCATGGTACATTGGGGAAACTATGCAGACGCTACGACAACAGATGAATGAACACCGCTCGACAATCACCAGGCAAGACTGTTCTCTTCCTGTTGGGGAGCACTTCAGCGGTCACGGGCATTCGGCCTCTGATATTCGGGTAAGCGTTCTCCAAGGCGGCCTTCGCGACACACGACAGCGCAGAATCGCTGAGCAGAAACTGATAGCCAAGTTCCGCACACACGAGGACGGCCTCAACCGGGATCTTGGGTTCATGTCACACTATTTGTAACCCCCACAGTTGCCTAGAACTGCAGAGCTTCACTGGCTGTCTTGTCTGGAGACAATACACATCTTTTTAGCCTGTCTTGATGCTCTCTCCACTCACATTGTTTTTGTTTCTTAAAGACTTGATTAGTTGTAAGTATTCGCATTCCAACCATTATTCATGTAAATTGAGTCTCTGTCTTTATATGCTCTGTTTGTGAACAGAATTCCCACTCACCTGAAGAAGGGGCTTAGAGCTCTGAAAGCTTGTGTGGCTTTTGCTACCAAATAAACCTGTTGGACTTTAACCTGGTATTGTTAAACTTCTTACTGTGTTTACCCCAGTCCAACGCCGGCATCTCCACATCAGGAGTTTCACACTGTCAGAGGGTCAGTACTGAGGGAGTGCTGCACTGTCAGAGGGTCAGTACTGCGGGAGTGCTGCTCTGTCAGAGGGGCAGTGCTGAGGGAGTGCTGCACTGTCAGAGGGTCAGTACTGAGGGAGTGCTGCACTGTCAGAGGGTCAGTACTGAGGGAGTGCTGCACTGTCAGAGGGTCAGAACGGAGGGAGTGCCGCACTGTCAGAGGATCAGTACTGAGGGAGTGCTGCACTGTCAGAGGGTCAGTGCTGAGGGAGTGCCGCACTGTCAGAGGGTCAGTGCTGAGGGAGTGCCGCACTGTCAGAGGGTCAGTGCTGAGGGAGTGCCACACTGTCAGAGTGTCAGTACTGAGGGAGTGCCGCACTGTCTGAGGGTCAGTACTGAGGGAGTGCTGCACTGTCAGAGTGTCAGTACTGAGGGAGTGCCGCACTGTCAGAGGATCAGTACTGAGGGAGGGCCGCACTGTCAGAGGGTCAGTGCTGAGGGAGTGCTGCACTGTCAAAGGGTCAGTACTGAGGGAGTGCTGCACTGTCAGAGGGTCAGTACTGAGGGAGTGCTGCACTGTCAGAGGGTCAGTGCTGAGGGAGTGCTGCACTGTCAGAGGGTCAGTGCTGAGGGAGTGCTGCACAGTCAGAGGGTCAGTGCTGAGGGAGTGCCGCACTGTCAGAGGGTCAGTGCTGAGGGAGTGCTGCACTGTCAGAGGGTCAGTACTGAGGGAGTGCTGCACTTTCGGAGGGTCAGTACTGAGGGAGTGCTGCACTGTCAGAGGGTCAGTACTGAGGGAGTGCTGCACTGTCAGAGGGTCAGTGCTGAGGGAGTGCTGCACTATCAGAGGGTCAGTGCTGAGGGAGTGCCGCACTGTCAGAGGGTCAGTGCTGAGGGAGTGCTGCACTATCAGAGGGTCAGTGCTGAGGGAGCGCCGCACTGTCAGAGGGTCAGTGCTGAGGGAGTGCTGCACTGTCAGAGGGTCAGTGCTGAGGGAGTGCTGCACTGTCAGAGGGTCAGTGCTGAGGGAGTGCTGCACTGTCAGAGGGTCAGTGCTGAGGGAGTGCAGCACTGTCAGAGGGTCAGTGCTGAGGGAGTGCTGCACTGTCAGAGGGTCAGTACTGAGGGAGTGCTGCACTGTCAGAGGGTCAGTACTGAGGGAGTGCTGCACTGTCAGAGGGTCAGTGCTGAGGGAGTGCAGCACTGTCAGAGGGTCAGTGCTGAGGGAGTGCTGCACTGTCAGAGGGTCAGTGCTGAGGGAGTGCTGCACTGTCAGAGGGTCAGTACTGAGGGAGTGCTGCACTGTCAGAGGGTCAGTGCTGAGGGAGTGCTGCACTGTCAGAGGGTCAGTGCTGAGGGAGTGCAGCACTGTCAGAGGGTCAGTACTGAGGGAGTGCAGCACTGTCAGAGGGTGTGATGTGGATGGTACAGTTGGAATGATCTGCAGTGAGATGTAAGTTGGATAAATATCTGAAAGGAAATGATTGGGTGGTCCGGGAGAAAATGCGAGAGGCCAGGACGATGTGTTTGGCTGAGCGAGGTAGTGGTAGTAGCTTGATGGGCTGAATGGCCAGCTCCTACCCTGCTCCTGGCTCTGAGCCTGCGTTTCTATCGAGAATCTTGTTGATTTACGCAGGAAAACACATCAATCGGCATTGATGCACCCACAGGGGATATGGGTGGTTTATGGGTGTCTTCCTGTGGCTTTGACAGGGTTAACATACACGTTTGGAATGAAAGGCACCATCGTGGTGTCCCAGCTACATCTGATCGGGCACCGCAGAGTCAACTCACTGCCGATCCTCAGGAGCAGAGGAGGCCATTCAGCCCCTCGAATCTGTCCCACCATTGGCTGACCTGTCCGTGAACTCTCACCTTTCCCCCAGCTCCCTTTGTACCTTAAAGAAAATCTTGGCTTTGCCATAACAATTGATTCAGGATCAATTGAAGTACAGAATCACAGAAAACTACAGTGCAGCAGAGGCCCTTTGGCCCATCAACGCATCAAGTACCTGACCTCCCACCTAATCCCATTTACCAGCACTTGGTCCATAGCCTTGAATATTGTGAGGAGCCAAGTTCTCATCCAGGGATGTTTTAAAGCATGTGAGGCAACCCACCTCCAGCACCCTCCAGGCAGCGCATTCCAGACCGTCACCACCCTCTGGGTAAAAGGTTTCTCCTCATATCCCCCCTGAACCTCCTGCCCCTCACTTTTAACTTGTGTCCACTCGTAACGACCCTTCGGCTAAGGGGAACAGCTATTCCCTGTCCACTCTGTCCGTATCCCTCAGAATCTCATACACCTCGCTCAGGTGGCCCTTCAGCCTTCTCTGCTCCATTCGTGAAGAGAATTGGTAACTTTCACCAGCCTCTGCGTCTTCGATAAACTCCCAAATTCACTTCTCAAGAGTCTCCCACTTAATTTCAGACTCTCTCTCTCTCTCGCTCTCAACTCCACATGTTCCTCTTACTGTCACCAAATCTGTGTTCAAATCACCCATTCATCTGCTCATCCCAGAGAAACACAGTGAGAAGTTTAACAACACCAGGTTAAAGTCCAACAGGTTTATTTGGTAGCAAAAGCCACACAAGCTTTCGGAGCTCCAAGCCCCTTCTTCAGGTGAGTGGGAATTCTGTTCACAAACAGGACAGAGAAAGACACAGACTCAATTTACAAAATAATGGTTGGAATGCAAGTCTTTACAGGTAATCAAGTCATAAAGATACAGACAATGTGAGTGGAGAGAGTGTTAAGCACAGGTTAAAGAGATGTGTATTGACTCCAGCCAGGACAGTCAGTGAGATTTTGCAATCTCAGGCAAGTCGTGGGGGTTACAGATAGTGTGACATGAACCCAAGATCCCGGTTTAGGCCGTCCTCATGTGTGCGGAACTTGGCTATCAGTCTCTGCTCAGCGACTCTGCGCTGTCGTGTGTCGTGAAGGCTGTCTTGGAGAACGCTTACTCGAAGGTCAGAGGCCGAATGCCTGTGACCGTTGAAGTGCTCCCCCACAGGAAGAGAACAGTCTTGCCTGGTGATTGTCAAGCGGTGTTCATTCATCCGTTGTCGTAGTGTCTGCATAGTTTCCCCAATGTACCATGCCTCAGGACATCCTTTCCTGCAGCGTATCAGGTAGACAACGTTGGCCGAGTTGCAAGAGTAGGTACCGTGTACCTGGTGGATGGTGTTCTCACGTGAGATGATGGCATCCGTGTCGATGATCTGGCAGGTCTTGCAGGGGTTGCTGTGGCAGGGTTGTGTGGTGTCGTGATCACTGTTCTCCTGAAGGCTGGGTAGTTTGCTGCGGACAATGGTCTGTTTGAGGTTGTGCGGTTGTTTGAAGGCAAGAAGTGGGGGTGTGGGGATAAGGAGGGTTGTAGGGACTGGAGATGGTTACAGAAATAGGGACAGTTGTTGGGACTGGAGGAGGTTACAGGGATTGGGAGGGTTGTAGGGACTGGAGGAAGTTACAGGGATTGGGAGGGTTGTAGGGACTGGAGCAGGTTACAGGAATAGGGAGGGTTGTAAGGGCTGGATGACGTTACAGAGATAGGGAGGGTTGTAGGGACTGGAGGATGTTACAGAGATAGGGAGGGTTATAGGGACTGGAGAAGGTTACAGAGATAGGGAGAGTTGTCGGGTCTGGAGGAGGTTACAGAGATAGGGAGGGCTGTAGGGGCTGGAGGAGGTTACAGAGATTGGGAGGGTTGTAGTGGCTGGAGGAGGTTACAGAAATTGGGAGGGTTGTAGGGGCTGGAGGAGGTTACAGAGATAGGGAGGGTTGTAGGGACTAGAGGAGGGTACAGAGATAGGGAGGGTCGTAGGGGCTGGAGGAGGTTATAGAGATTGGGAGGGTTATAGGGGCTGGAGGAGGTTACAGAGAGAGGGAGGGTTGTAGGGGCTGGAGAAGGTTACAGAGATAGGGAGAGTTGTCGGGTCTGGAGGAGGTTACAGAGATAGGGAGGGCTGCAGGGGCTGGAGGAGGCTATAGAGATTGGGAGGGTTGTAGGGGTTGGAGGAGGTTACAGAGATAGGGAGGGCTGTAGGGGCTGGAGGAGGTTACAGAGATTGGGAGGGTTGTAGTGGCTGGAGGAGGTTACAGAAATTGGGAGGGTTGTAGGGGCTGGAGGAGGTTACAGAGATAGGGAGGGTTGTAGGGACTAGAGGAGGGTACAGAGATAGGGAGGGTGGTAGGGGCTGGAGGAGGTTATAGAGATTGGGAGTGTTATAGGGGCTGGAGGAGGTTAGAGAGAGGGAGGGTTGTAGGGGCTGGAGGAAGTTACAGAGATAGGGAGAGACTTTATTTCAAAGCAAGATTGAAAATGTAAAGATCAGATGTTGTTTAACTGGGAGTAAATGTAGGTCAGCGGCGCGGGGTCGACAGGGAGGTGAAAACTGAACAGAAATCTCCTTGTGTCTGTGGGTTTCAAATTGTGTTTGACAATGAACCCCGTGAAATGTCTGCTGAAGGTTGAGGGCAGTGTAAGGGTGTTCTGTGATTGGAGTTCCAGGCAGAGCGAGTGTGGCGTGGATTATTCGGTCAGGACCTGTCAGGCGTGTGGCTCAGATTCATCCACACCACAAGGCTTGAAAAATATCACAACCCCACACAAATGAAAGCTGCAGAATTGTGAATTCTTGCTGAAAGGTCAAAGCTTCCCCCAGCTAGCGTCTGACATTCAATTCTGGGCACAGTAGGATGTGCAGGCCTTGGAGAGGATGCGGGGAAGTGTGTGTGTGTGTGTGCGTGTAGGCCGGACCGGGTAAGGGCGGCAGTGTTCCTTCTCTAAAGGCACCAGATCAACAATGGGTCATCAGTAGATTCATAATTCCAGATATTTTTTATTGAATTAAAATTCCACCATCTGCTGTGGCAGGATTCGAACGCAGGTCCCCAGACTGTCACTGAGTTTCTGGATTAATAGTCTAGCAATAATACCACTAGGCCATCACCTAGTTGAATGGATCGCGGGGTTGGGGAATATCATTCAGGTGGGAGTGTAGATAGGCCGGCACCCTTCCTCTCCCAGCAGGGAGGGGGTTTTGATTTGATTTATTATTGTCACATGTATATCGTGAAAAGTATTGTTTCTTGCACGCTAAACAGACAAAGCATACCGTTCATAGAGAAGGAAAGGAGAGAGTGCAGAATGTAGTGTTCCAGTCATAGCTAGGGTGTAGCGAAAGATCAACTTAATGCGAGATAGGTCCATTCAAAAGTCTGACAGCAGCAGGGAAGAAGCTGTTCTTGAGTCGGTTGGTACTTTGATATCTATTTGAGTGCATGAGTTCAGGTTTAGGAGGGGCTTCAGAGGAGAACGGAGGAAAGGCAGTAAAATGGGTGCGGGGACAGTAAGTTGCAATGAGGAAATGAGAAATTTACAAATGGACATCGATAGGTTGGGAGAGTGAACCAAAATGGGACAGATGGAGTTTAATGTGGATAAGTGTGGGGTTGGAGAAATGGAACGGAAACGTATTATCTGAATGAGGAGAGACTTTGGAATGCTTCAGTTCCGAGGGATCTGGGTGTCCTCATGCATGGATCACAGAAAAGTAGGATGCAGGTACAGCAGGTAATAAGGAAAGCAAGTGGGATCTTGGCATTTATTGCTAAAGGAATAGAATATAAAAGTAGTGATGTGTTGCTACTCCTGTACAAGGCACTGGTGAGGCCACACTGAGAATACTGTGGACAGTTTTGATCCCCTGACTTAAGGAGGGGTGTACTGGCATTGGAGACAGTTCAGAGGAGATTCACTGGATTGATTCCAGAGATGAGGGGTTTGTATTATAAAGAGAGATTGGACAGTTTACATCGATTCTCCCCGGAGTTTAGTAGAATGAGAGGAGATCTCATTTAGGGTGGCACAGTGGCACAGTGATTAGCACTGCTGCCTCACAGTGCCAGGGGCCCGGGTTCGATTCCCAGCTTGGGTCACTGTCTGTGTGGAGTCCGCACGTTCTCCCCGTATCTGCGCGGGTTTCCTCCAGGTGCTCCGGTTTCCTCCCACACTCCAAAGATGTGCGGGTTAGGTGGATTGGCCATGCTAAATTGCCCCTTAGTGCCAGGGGGACTAGCGAGGGGAAATGCATGGGGTTATGGGGATAGGGCCTGGATGGGATTGTTGTGGGTGCAGACTCGATGGGCTGAATGGCCTCCTTCTGCACTTCTATGATTCTAGGTACAAGATGAAAAGGGGGATTGACAAACTGGATGTGCAGAGGATGTTTCCTCATGTGGGGCAATCCAGAATAGGAGGGGGTAGTTCCAGGATAAGGGGCGCCAGATTTAAAACAGAGCTGAGGAGAAATTTCTTCTCGCAAAGGGCCGTCAGTCTGTGGAATTCACTACCCCAGAGTGCGGTGAATACCGGGATAGTGAGTACATTTAAAGAGGAGGTGGACAGGTTTTTAATCAGTAATGTGTTGAAGGGTTATGGTGAACGGGGAGGAGTTGAGGCTGGGATCAGCGCTATCGGACTGAATGCCAGAGCAGGCTCGAGGGGCTCGATTACCTCCTCCTGCTCCCAGTTCCTATCTTCTAAAGATGTCCAATTAACACGGGGAGAGGGCACAGATAAAAGAACAATGGCAAATGAAGGAGAGGGCAGAGCGGACACAGGGGATAAGGAGGCTCTTCAAGGTTAGTTATGGTGGGCACTGATAGAATGGGCAGTGGATGAAAGAGGTATTCCTTTGTGGCCAAGTGGGATATTGGAGAGAGAGAGTGGGATATTGGATATTGAGAGTGGAATATTGGAGAGAGAGAGTGGAATATTGGATAGAGAGAGTGGGATATTGGATAGAGAGAGTGGAATATTGGATAGAGAGAGTGGAATATTGGATAGAGAGAGTGGGATATTGGAGAGAGAGAATGGGATATTGGATATTGAGAGTGGAATATTGGAGAGAGAGAATGGGATATTGGATATTGAGAGTGGAATATTGGAGAGAGAGAATGGGATATTGGATATTGAGAGTGGAATATTGGAGAGAGAGGGTGGGATATTGGATATTGAGAGTGGAATATTGGATAGAGAGAGTGGGATATTGGATAGAGAGAGTGGAATATTGGATAGTGAGAGTGGGATATTGGATAGAGAGAGTGGGATATTGGATAGTGAGAGTGCGATATTGGATATAGAGAGTGGGATATTGGATAGAGAGTGTGGGATATTGGATAGTGAGAGTGTGATATTGGATAGAGAGAGTGGGATAATGGATAGTGAGACTGCGATATTGGATAGCGAGAGTGGGATATTGGATAGAGAGAATGGGATATTGTATAGGGTGGGATGTTTGATAGTGAGAATGCGATATTGGATAGAGAGAGTGGGATATTGGATAGAGAGTGTGCAATATTGGATAGAGAGAGAGTGGGATATTGGAGAGAGAGAGTGGGATATTGGGTAGAGAGATTGGGATATTGGATAGAGAGGGTGGGATATTGTATAGAGAGAGTGGGATGTTGGACAGAGAGAGTGGGCTATTGGAAAGAGAGAGTGGGCTATTGAAGAGAGAGTGGGATATTGGATAGGGAGAGTGGGATATTTGATAGAGAGAGTGGAATATTGGATAGAGAGAATGGAATATTGGATACAGAGGGTGGGATATTGGATACAGAGAGTGGGATGTTGGACAGAGAGAGTGGGATATTGGATAGAGAGAGTGCGATATTGGGTGGAGAGAGTGGAATATTGGATCGAGAGAGTGGGATATTGGATAGAGAGAGTGGGATATTGGATAGAGTGGGATAATAGATAGAGAGATTGGGATATTGGACAGCAAGAATGGGATATTGGACAGAGAAAGTGGGACACTGGATAGAGTGTGGGATATTGGATAGAGTGAGTGGGATATTGGATAGGGAGAGTGGGATATTGGATAGAGAGATTGGGATATTGGATAGAGTGGGATAATAGATAGAGAGATTGGGATATTGGACAGCAAGAATGGGATATTGGACAGAGAAAGTGGGATACTGGATAGAGTGTGGGATATTGGATAGAGTGAGTGGGATATTGGATAGGGAGAGTGGGATATTGGATCGAGAGAGTGTGATATTGGATAAAGAGAGTGAGATATTGCATAGAGGAGTGGGATATTGGATAGAGAGTGGGATATTGGATACTGTGGGGTATTGAATAGAGAGAGTGGGATATTGGACAGAGAGAGAGTGGGATATTGGACAGAGAGAGTGGGATATTGGACATGGCGATTGGGATATTGGACAGAGTGAGTGGGATATTGGATAGAGAGAGTGGGATATTGGATAGCAAGAGTGGGATATTGGATAGAGAGAGTGGGATATTGGATAGAGAGTGTGCAATATTGGATAGAGAGAGAGTGGGATATTGGAGAGAGAGAGTGTGATATTGGGTAGAGAGATTGGGATATTGGATAGAGAGGGTGGGATATTGTATAGAGAGAGTGGGATGTTGGACAGAGAGAGTGGGCTATTGGAAAGAGAGAGTGGGCTATTGAAGAGAGAGTGGGATATTGGATAGGGAGAGTGGGATATTTGATAGAGAGAGTGGAATATTGGATAGAGAGAATGGGATATTGGATACAGAGGGTGGGATATTGGATACAGAGAGTGGGATGTTGGACAGAGAGAGTGGGATATTGGATAGAGAGAATGGGATATTGAATAGAGAGAGAGGAAAATTGGATAGAGAGAGTGGGATATTGGATAGAGAGAATGAGATATTGGATAGAGAGGGTGGGATATTGGATACAGAGAGTGGGATGTTGGACAGTGAGAGTGGGTTATTGGAGATAGGTGGGTGGATATTGGATAGAGAGAGAGGAATATTGGATAGAGAGACTGGAATATTGGATAGCGAGAGTGCAATATTGGATGGACAGAGTTGGATATTGGACAGAGAGTGTGGGATATTGGATAGAGAGAGTGTGGGACATTGGAGGTAGAGGGTGGGATATTGGATAGAATGAGTGGAATATTGGATAGAGAGAGTGCGATATTGGGTGGAGAGAGTGGAATATTGGATCGAGAGAGTGGGACATTGGATAGAGAGAGTGGGATACTGGATAGAGTGGGATAATAGATAGAGAGAGTGGGATATTGGACAGCAAGAATGGGATATTGGACAGAGAGAGTGGGATATTGGACAGAGAAAGTGGGATACTGGATAGAGTGTGGGATATTGGATAGAGTGAGTGGGATATTGGATAGGGAGAGTGGGATATTGGATCGAGAGAGTGTGATATTGGATAAAGAGAGTGAGATATTGCATAGAGGAGTGGGATATTGGATAGAGAGTGGGATATTGGATAGTGTGGGATATTGAATAGAGAGAGTGGGATATTGGACAGAGAGAGAGTGGGATATTGGACAGAGAGAGTGGGATATTGGGTAGAGAGATTGGGATATTGGATAGAGAGGGTGGGATATTGTATAGAGAGAGTGGGATGTTGGACAGAGAGAGTTGGCTATTGGAAAGAGAGAGTGGGCTATTGAAGAGAGAGTGGGATATTGGATAGGGAGAGTGGGATATTTGATAGAGAGAGTGGAATATTGGATAGAGAGAATGGAATATTGGATACAGAGGGTGGGATATTGGATACAGAGAGTGGGATGTTGGACAGAGAGAGTGGGATATTGGATAGAGAGAGTGGGATATTGAATAGAGAGAGAGGAAAATTGGATAGAGAGAGTGGGATATTGGATAGAGAGAGTGCGATATTGGGTGGAGAGAGTGGAATATTGGATCGAGAGAGTGGGATATTGGATAGAGAGAGTGGGATATTGGATAGAGTGGGATAATAGATAGAGAGATTGGGATATTGGACAGCAAGAATGGGATATTGGACAGAGAAAGTGGGATACTGGATAGAGTGTGGGATATTGGATAGAGTGACTGGGATATTGGATAGGGAGAGTGGGATATTGGATAGAGAGATTGGGATATTGGATAGAGTGGGATAATAGATAGAGAGATTGGGATATTGGACAGCAAGAATGGGATATTGGACAGAGAAAGTGGGATACTGGATAGAGTGTGGGATATTGGATAGAGTGAGTGGGATATTGGATAGGGAGAGTGGGATATTGGATCGAGAGAGTGTGATATTGGATAAAGAGAGTGAGATATTGCATAGAGGAGTGGGATATTGGATAGAGAGTGGGATATTGGATACTGTGGGATATTGAATAGAGAGAGTGGGATATTGGACAGAGAGAGAGTGGGATATTGGACAGAGAGAGTGGGATATTGGACATGGCGATTGGGATATTGGACAGAGTGAGTGGGATATTGGATAGAGAGAGTGGGATATTGGATAGCAAGAGTGGGATATTGGATAGAGAGAGTGGGATATTGGATAGAGAGTGTGCAATATTGGATAGAGAGAGAGTGGGATATTGGAGAGAGAGAGTGTGATATTGGGTAGAGAGATTGGGATATTGGATAGAGAGGGTGGGATATTGTATAGAGAGAGTGGGATGTTGGACAGAGAGAGTGGGCTATTGGAAAGAGAGAGTGGGCTATTGAAGAGAGAGTGGGATATTGGATAGGGAGAGTGGGATATTTGATAGAGAGAGTGGAATATTGGATAGAGAGAATGGGATATTGGATACAGAGGGTGGGATATTGGATACAGAGAGTGGGATGTTGGACAGAGAGAGTGGGATATTGGATAGAGAGAGTGGGATATTGAATAGAGAGAGAGGAAAATTGGATAGAGAGAGTGGGATATTGGATAGAGAGAATGAGATATTGGACAGAGAGGGTGGGATATTGGATACAGAGAGTGGGATGATGGACAGAGAGAGTGGGTTATTGGAGATAGGTGGGTGGATATTGGATAGAGAGAGAGGAATATTGGATAGAGAGACTGGAATATTGGATAGCGAGAGTGCAATATTGGATGGACAGAGTTGGATATTGGACAGAGAGTGTGGGATATTGGATAGAGAGAGTGTGGGACATTGGAGGTAGAGGGTGGGATACTGGATAGAATGAGTGGAATATTGGATAGAGAGAGTGCGATATTGGGTGGAGAGAGTGGAATATTGGATCGAGAGAGTGGGACATTGGATAGAGAGAGTGGGATACTGGATAGAGTGGGATAATAGATAGAGAGAGTGGGATATTGGACAGCAAGAATGGGATATTGGACAGAGAGAGTGGGATATTGGACAGAGAAAGTGGGATACTGGATAGAGTGTGGGATATTGGATAGAGTGAGTGGGATATTGGATAGGGAGAGTGGGATATTGGATCGAGAGAGTGTGATATTGGATAAAGAGAGTGAGATATTGCATAGAGGAGTGGGATATTGGATAGAGAGTGGGATATTGGATAGTGTGGGATATTGAATAGAGAGAGTGGGATATTGGACAGAGAGAGAGTGGGATATTGGACAGAGAGAGTGGGATATTGGATGTAGAGCGTGGGATATTGGATAGAGAGAGCGGGATAACAGACAGAGAGAATGGGATATTGGACGGAGAGAGTGGGATATTGGACAGAGAGAGTGGGATATTGGACATGGCGATTGGGATATTGGACAGAGTGAGTGGGATATTGGATAGAGAGAGTGGGATATTCGATAGCAAGAGTAGGATATTGGATAGAGAGAGTGCGATATTGGATAGTGAGAGTGCAATATTGGATAGAATGAGTGGGACATTGGATGGAATGAGTGGGATATTGGATTGAGGGAATAGGATATTTGATAGACAGAGTGGGATATTGGATAGAGAGTGTTGGATATTGGATAGTGAGAGTGTGATATTGGATAGAGAGAGTGGGATATTGGATAGAGAGGGTGGGATATTGGATACAGAGAGTGGGATGATGGACAGAGAGAGTGGGCTATTGGAAAGAGAGAGTGGGATATTGAAGAGAGAGAGGAATATTGGATAGAGAGAGTGGGATATTTGATACAGAGAGTGGAATATTGGATAGAGAGAATGGGATATTAGATAGAGAGGGTGGGATATTGGATACAGAGAGTGGGATGTTGGACAGAGAGAGTGGGATATTGAATAGAGAGAGAGGAATATTGGAATGAGAGAGTGGGATATTGGATCGAGAGAATGGGATATTGGATAGAGAGGGTGGGATATTGGATAGAGAGAGTGGGATATTGGACATGGCGATTGGGATATTGGACAGAGTGAGTCGTATATTGGATAGAGAGAGTGGGATATTGGATAGCGAGAGTGGGATATTGGATATAGAGTGTGGGATATTGGATAGTGAGAGTGCGATATTGGATAGAGAGAGTGGGATATTGGATAGAGATAGTGGGATATTGGATAGAGGGATGAGGACATTTGATAGACAGAGTGGGATATTGCATAGAGAGTGAGTGGGATACTGGATAGAGAGTGTGGGATATTGGATAGTGAGAGTGGGATATTGGATAGAATGAGTGGGATATTGGATGGAATGAGTGGGATATTGGACAGAGGGAATAGGATACTTGATAGACAGAGTGGGATATTGCATACAGAGTGAGTGGGATATTGGATAGAGAGTGTGGGATATTGGATAGTGAGAGTGCGATATTGGACAGAGAGAGTGGGATATTGGATATAGAGTGTGGGATATTGGATAGTGAGAGTGGGATATTGGATACACAGAGTGGGATATTGGATAGAGGGAGTGGGATGTTGGACAGAGAGAGTGGGATATTGGAAAGAGAGAGTGGGATATTGAAGATAGAGAGGAATATTGGATAGAGTGAGTGGGATATTTGATACAGGGAGTGGAATATTGGACAGAGAGATTGAGATATTGGATAGAGAGGGTGGGATATTGGATACAGAGAGTGGGATGTTGGACAGAGAGAGTGGAATATTGGATAGAGAGAGTGGGATATTGGATAGAGAGAGTGGGATATTGGACATGGCGATTGGGATATTGGACAGAGTGAGTCGTATATTGGATAGAGAGAGTGGGATATTGGATAGCGAGAGTGGGATATTGGATATAGAGTGTGGGATATTGGATAGTGAGAGTGCGATATTGGATAGAGAGAGTGGGATATTGGATAGAGATAGTGGGATATTGGATAGAGGGATGAGGACATTTGATAGACAGAGTGGGATATTGCATAGAGAGTGAGTGGGATACTGGATAGAGAGTGTGGGATATTGGATAGTGAGAGTGGGATATTGGATAGAATGAGTGGGATATTGGATGGAATGAGTGGGATATTGGACAGAGGGAATAGGATATTTGATAGACAGAGTGGGATATTGCATACAGAGTGAGTGGGATATTGGATAGAGAGTGTGGGATATTGGATAGTGAGAGTGCGATATTGGACAGAGAGAGTGGGATATTGGATATAGAGTGTGGGATATTGGATAGTGAGAGTGGGATATTGGATACACAGAGTGGGATATTGGATAGAGGGAGTGGGATGTTGGACAGAGAGAGTGGGATATTGGAAAGAGAGAGTGGGATATTGAAGATAGAGAGGAATATTGGATAGAGTGAGTGGGATATTTGATACAGGGAGTGGAATATTGGACAGAGAGATTGAGATATTGGATAGAGAGGGTGGGATATTGGATACAGAGAGTGGGATGTTGGACAGAGAGAGTGGAATATTGGATAGAGAGAGTGGGATATTGAATAGAGAGATAGGAATATTGGCTAGAGAGAGTGGGATATTGGATCGAGAGACTGGGATATTGGATAGAGAGAGTGGGATATTTGATACAGAGAGTGGAATATTGGAAAGAGAGATTGGGATATTGGATAGAGAGGGTGGAATATTGGATACAGAGAGTGGGATGTTGGAAAGAGAGAGTGGGATATTGGATAGAGAGAGTGGGATATTGAATAGAGAGATAGGAATATTGGCTAGAGAGAGTGGGATATTGGATCGAGAGACTGGGATATTGGATAGAGAGAGTGGGATATTGGACAGGAAGAGTGGGATATAGGACAGAGAGAGTGGATATTGGACAGAGAGAGTGGGATATTGGATCGTGAGAGTGCGATATTGGAGAGAGAGTGGGATATTGGATAGAGATAGTGGGATATTGGATAGAGGGAATAGGATATTTGATATACAGAGTGGGATATTGCATAGAGAGTGAGTGGGATACTGGATAGAGAGTGTGGGATATTGGATAGTGAGAGTGCGATATTGGATAGAATGAGTGGGACATTGGATGGAATGAGTGGGATATTGGATAGAGAGTGAGTGGGATATTGGATAGAGAGTGTGGGATATTGGATAGTGAGAGTGCGATATTGGACAGAGAGTGTGGGATATTGGATATAGAGTGTGGGTTATTGGATAGTGAGAGTGGGATATTGGATAGTGAGAGTGCGATATTGGATAGAGAGAGTGGGATATTGGAGAGAGAGAATGGGATATTGGATAGAGAGAGGGGGATGTTGGACAGAGAGAGTGGGCTATTGGAAAGAGAGAGTGGGATATTGAAGATAGAGAGGAATATTGGAAAGAGTGAGTGGAATATTGGATCGAGAGAATGGGATATTGGATAGAGAGGGTGGGATATTGGATACAGAGAGTGGGATGTTGGACAGAGCGAGTGGGATATTGGAGATAGTTGGTTGGATATTGGATAGAGAGTGAGGAATATTGGATAGAGAGAGTGGAATATTGGATTGTGAGAGTGCAATATTGGATGGAGAAAGTCGGATATTGGACAGAGAGTGTGGGATATTGGATAGAGAGAGTGGGACATTGGAGATAGAGGTTGGGATATTGGATAGAATGAGTGGAATATTGGATAGAGAGAGTGCGCTATTGGGTGGAGTGAGTGGAATATTGGATCGAGAGAGTGGGATATTAGAACATAGAACATAGAACATTACAGCGCAGAACAGGCCCTTCGGCCCACGATGTTGCACCGACCAGTTAAAAAAAAAACTGTGACCCTCCAACCTAAACCAATTTCTTTTCGTCCATGAACCTATCTACGGATCTCTTAAACGCCCCCAAACTAGGCGCATTTACTACTGATGCTGGCAGGGCATTCCAATCCCTCACCACCCTCTGGGTAAAGAACCTACCCCTGACATCGGTTCTATAACTACGCCCCCTCAATTTAAAGCCATGCCCCCTCGTGCTGGATTTCTCCATCAGAGGAAAAAGGCTATCACTATCCACCCTATCTAAACCTCTAATCATCTTATATGTTTCAATAAGATCCCCTCTTAGCCGCCGCCTTTCCAGCGAAAACAATCCCAAATCCCTCAGCCTCTCCTCATAGGATCTCCCCTCCATACCAGGCAACATCCTGGTAAACCTCCTCTGCACCCTCTCCAAAGCCTCCACATCCTTCCTGTAATGTGGGGACCAGAACTGCACACAGTACTCCAAGTGCGGCCGCACCAGAGTTGTGTACAGTTGCAACATAACGCTACGACTCCTAAATTCAATCCCCCTACCAATAAACGCCAAGACACCATATGCCTTCTTAACAACCTTATCTACTTGATTCCCAACTTTCAGGGATCTATGCACACATACACCTAGATCCCTCTGCTCCTCCACACTATTCAAAGTCCTCCCGTTAGCCCTATACTCAACACATCTGTTATTCCTACCAAAGTGAATTACCTCACACTTCTCCGCATTAAACTCCATCCGCCACCTCTCGGCCCAACTTTGCAACCTGTCTAAGTCTTCCTGCAAACTACGACACCCTTCCTCACTGTCTACCACACCACCGACTTTGGTGTCATCAGCAAATTTGCTAATCCACCCAACTATACCCTCATCCAGATCATTAATAAATATTACAAACAGCAGTGGCCCCAAAACAGATCCCTGAGGTACACCACTTGTAACCGCACTCCATGATGAATATTTACTATCAACCACCACCCTCTGTTTCCTATCCGCTAGCCAATTCCTGATCCAATTTCCTAGATCACCCCCAATCCCATACATCTGCATTTTCTGCAGAAGCCTACCATGGTGAACCTTATCAAACGCCTTACTAAAATCCATATATACCACGTCCACTGCCTTGCCCCCATCCACCTCCTTGGTCACTTTCTCAAAAAACTCAATAAGGTTAGTAAGGCACGACCTACCTGCCACAAAACCATGCTGACTATCACCTATCAATTCATTACTCTCCAAATAACTATAAATCCTATCCCTTATAATTTTTTCCAACATCTTGCCGACAACAGAAGTGAGACTCACCGGTCTATAATTCCCGGGGAAGTCTCTGTTCCCCTTCTTAAACAATGGGACAACATTCGCTAACCTCCAATCTTCTGGTACTATACCAGAGGCCAACGACGACCTGAAGATCAGAGCCAGAGGCTCTGCAATCACTTCTCTTGCCTCCCAGAGAATCCTTGGATAAATCCCATCCGGACCAGGGGATTTATCTATTTTCAGACCCTCCAGAATATCCTGCACATCCTCCTTATCAACTGTAATACTGTCTATTCTACTCCCTTGCAACCCAGTGTCCTCCTCAGCTATATTCATGTCCCCTTGCGTGAACACCGAAGAGAAATATTGGTTCAATGCTTCACCAATCTCCTCCGGTTCCACACATAACTTCCCTCTGCCATCTATAACTGGCCCTAAACTTGCCCTAACCAACCTTCTGTTCTTGACATACCTATAGAACGCCTTAGGATTCTCTTTAACCCTATCCGCCAAAGTCTTCTCATGTCCCCTTTTAGCCCTTCTAAGCTCGCTCTTCAACTCCCTCTTAGCCAATCTAAAGCTTTCTAGTGCACTACCCGAGTGCTCACGTCTCATCCGAACATAAGCCTCCTTTTTCTTTTTAACCAACAAAGAAACTTTTTTGGTGCACCACGGTTCCCTAGCCCTACCAATTCCTCCTTGCCTGACAGGGACATACCTATCACAGACTCGCAGTAGCTGCTCCTTGAAAAAACTCCACATGTCGGACGTTCCCAGTCCCTGTAATCTCCTAGTCCAACCTATGTTTCCTAATTCTCTCCTAATAGCCTCATAATTACCCTTCCCCCAGCTAAAACCACTGGCCCGAGGTTCATGCCTATCCCTTTCCATCACTAAGGTGAACGTAACCGAATTGTGGTCACTATCACCAAAATGCACACCAACTTCCAAGTTGGATAGAGAGAGTGGGATATTGGATAGAGAGAGTGGGATATTGGACAGCAAGAATGGGATATTGGACAGAGAGAGTGGATATTGGACAGAGGGAGTGGGATATTGGATAGTGTGGGATATTGGATAGAGAGGGTGGGATATTGGATAGAGAGAGTGGGATATTGGACATGGCGATTGGGATATTGGACAGAGTGAGTCGTATATTGGATAGAGAGAGTGGGATATTGGATAGCGAGAGTGGGATATTGGATATAGAGTGTGGGATATTGGATAGTGAGAGTGCGATATTGGATAGAGAGAGTGGGATATTGGATAGAGATAGTGGGATATTGGATAGAGGGATGAGGACATTTGATAGACAGAGTGGGATATTGCATAGAGAGTGAGTGGGATACTGGATAGAGAGTGTGGGATATTGGATAGTGAGAGTGGGATATTGGATAGAATGAGTGGGATATTGGATGGAATGAGTGGGATATTGGACAGAGGGAATAGGATATTTGATAGACAGAGTGGGATATTGCATACAGAGTGAGTGGGATATTGGATAGAGAGTGTGGGATATTGGATAGTGAGAGTGCGATATTGGACAGAGAGAGTGGGATATTGGATATAGAGTGTGGGATATTGGATAGTGAGAGTGGGATATTGGATACACAGAGTGGGATATTGGATAGAGGGAGTGGGATGTTGGACAGAGAGAGTGGGATATTGGAAAGAGAGAGTGGGATATTGAAGATAGAGAGGAATATTGGATAGAGTGAGTGGGATATTTGATACAGGGAGTGGAATATTGGACAGAGAGATTGAGATATTGGATAGAGAGGGTGGGATATTGGATACAGAGAGTGGGATGTTGGACAGAGAGAGTGGAATATTGGATAGAGAGAGTGGGATATTGGATAGAGAGAGTGGGATATTGGACATGGCGATTGGGATATTGGACAGAGTGAGTCGTATATTGGATAGAGAGAGTGGGATATTGGATAGCGAGAGTGGGATATTGGATATAGAGTGTGGGATATTGGATAGTGAGAGTGCGATATTGGATAGAGAGAGTGGGATATTGGATAGAGATAGTGGGATATTGGATAGAGGGATGAGGACATTTGATAGACAGAGTGGGATATTGCATAGAGAGTGAGTGGGATACTGGATAGAGAGTGTGGGATATTGGATAGTGAGAGTGGGATATTGGATAGAATGAGTGGGATATTGGATGGAATGAGTGGGATATTGGACAGAGGGAATAGGATATTTGATAGACAGAGTGGGATATTGCATACAGAGTGAGTGGGATATTGGATAGAGAGTGTGGGATATTGGATAGTGAGAGTGCGATATTGGACAGAGAGAGTGGGATATTGGATATAGAGTGTGGGATATTGGATAGTGAGAGTGGGATATTGGATACACAGAGTGGGATATTGGATAGAGGGAGTGGGATGTTGGACAGAGAGAGTGGGATATTGGAAAGAGAGAGTGGGATATTGAAGATAGAGAGGAATATTGGATAGAGTGAGTGGGATATTTGATACAGGGAGTGGAATATTGGACAGAGAGATTGAGATATTGGATAGAGAGGGTGGGATATTGGATACAGAGAGTGGGATGTTGGACAGAGAGAGTGGAATATTGGATAGAGAGAGTGGGATATTGAATAGAGAGATAGGAATATTGGCTAGAGAGAGTGGGATATTGGATCGAGAGACTGGGATATTGGATAGAGAGAGTGGGATATTTGATACAGAGAGTGGAATATTGGAAAGAGAGATTGGGATATTGGATAGAGAGGGTGGAATATTGGATACAGAGAGTGGGATGTTGGAAAGAGAGAGTGGGATATTGGATAGAGAGAGTGGGATATTGAATAGAGAGATAGGAATATTGGCTAGAGAGAGTGGGATATTGGATCGAGAGACTGGGATATTGGATAGAGAGAGTGGGATATTGGACCGGAAGAGTGGGATATTGGACAGAGAGAGTGGATATTGGACAGAGAGAGTGGGATATTGGATCGTGAGAGTGCGATATTGGAGAGAGAGTGGGATATTGGATAGAGATAGTGGGATATTGGATAGAGGGAATAGGATATTTGATATACAGAGTGGGATATTGCATAGAGAGTGAGTGGGATACTGGATAGAGAGTGTGGGATATTGGATAGTGAGAGTGCGATATTGGATAGAATGAGTGGGACATTGGATGGAATGAGTGGGATATTGGATAGAGAGTGAGTGGGATATTGGATAGAGAGTGTGGGATATTGGATAGTGAGAGTGCGATATTGGACAGAGAGTGTGGGATATTGGATATAGAGTGTGGGTTATTGGATAGTGAGAGTGGGATATTGGATAGTGAGAGTGCGATATTGGATAGAGAGAGTGGGATATTGGAGAGAGAGAATGGGATATTGGATAGAGAGAGGGGGATGTTGGACAGAGAGAGTGGGCTATTGGAAAGAGAGAGTGGGATATTGAAGATAGAGAGGAATATTGGATAGAGTGAGTGGAATATTGGATCGAGAGAATGGGATATTGGATAGAGAGGGTGGGATATTGGATACAGAGAGTGGGATGTTGGACAGAGCGAGTGGGATATTGGAGATAGTTGGTTGGATATTGGATAGAGAGTGAGGAATATTGGATAGAGAGAGTGGAATATTGGATTGTGAGAGTGCAATATTGGATGGAGAAAGTCGGATATTGGACAGAGAGTGTGGGATATTGGATAGAGAGAGTGGGACATTGGAGATAGAGGTTGGGATATTGGATAGAATGAGTGGAATATTGGACAGAGAGAGTGCGCTATTGGGTGGAGTGAGTGGAATATTGGATCGAGAGAGTGGGATATTGGATAGAGAGAGTGGGATATTGGATAGAGAGAGTGGGATATTGGACAGCAAGAATGGGATATTGGACAGAGAGAGTGGATATTGGACAGAGGGAGTGGGATATTGGATAGTGTGGGATATTGGATAGAGAGAGTGGGATGTTGGATAGAGAGAGTGGGATATTGGACATGGCGATTGGGATATTGGACAGAGTGAGTCGGATATTGGATAGAGAGAGTGGGATATTGGATAGCGTGAGTGGGATATTGGATATAGAGTGTGGGATATTGGATAGTGAGAGTGCGATATTGGATAGAGAGAGTGGGATATTGGATAGAGATAGTGGGATATTGGATAGAGGGTTTAGGACATTGGATAGACAGAGTGGGATATTGGATAGAATGAGTGGGATATTGGATAGAATGAGTGGGACATTGGATGGAATGAGTGGGATATTGGATTGAGGGAATAGGATATTTGATAGACAGAGTGGGATATTGGATAGAGAGTGTTGGATATTGGATAGTGAGAGTGTGATATTGGATAGAGAGAGTGGGATATTGGATAGAGAGGGTGGGATATTGGATATAGAGAGTGGGATGTTGGACAGAGAGAGTGGGCTATTGGAAAGAGAGAGTCTGATATTGAAGAGAGAGAGGAATATTGGATAGAGAGAGTGGGATATTTGATACAGAGAGTGGAATATTGGATAGAGAGAATGGGATATTAGATAGAGAGGGTGGGATATTGGATAGAGAGGGTGGGATGTTGGACAGAGAGAGTGGGATATTGAATAGAGAGAGAGGAATATTGGAATGAGAGAGTGGGATATTGGATCGAGAGAATGGGATATTGGATAGAGAGGGTGAGATATTGGATAGAGAGGGTGGGATATTGGATACAGAGACTGGGATGTTGGACAGAGAGAGTGGGCTATTGGAAAGAGAGAGTGGGATATTGAAGAGAGAGAGGAATATTGGATAGAGTGAGTGGGATATGTGATACAGTGAGTGGAATATTGGATGGAGAGAATGGGATATTGGATAGAGAGGGTGGGATATTGGATACAGAGAGTGGGATATTGAATAGAGAGAGAGGAATATTGGAATGAGAGAGTGGGATATTGGATCGAGAGAATGGGATATTGGATAGAATGAGTGGAATATTGGATAGAGTGCGCTATTGGGTGGATTGAGTGGAATATTGCATCGAGAGAGTGGGATATTGGATAGAGAGAGTGGGATATTGGATAGAGTGGGATAATAGATAGAGAAAGTGGGATATTGGACAGCAAGAATTGGATATTGGACAGAGAGAGTGGATATTGGACAGAGTGGGATATTGGATAGTGTGGGATATTGGATAGTGTGGGATATTGGATAGAGAGGATGGGATATTGGACAGAGAGAGTGGGGTATTGGACAGAGAGAGTGGGATATTGGACATGGATATTGGGACATTGGACAGAGTGAGTCGGATATTGGATAGAGAGAGTGGGATATTGGATAGAGAGAGTGGGATATTGGATCGTGAGTGTGCGATATTGGATAGAGAGAGTGGGATATTGAATAGAGAGAATGGGATATTGTATAGGGAGAGTGTGGGATATTGGTGATAGAGGGTGGGATATTGGATAGAGAGAGTGGGATATTGGATAGAGAGAGCGGGATATTGGATAGAGAGAGTGGGATATTGAAAATAGAGAGTGGGATATTGGATAGAGTGAGTGGGGCATTGGATAGAATGAGTGGGACATTGGATGGAATGAGTGGGATATTGGATAGAAGGAAGAGGATATTTGATAGACAGAGTGGGATATTGCATCGAGAGTGAGTGGGATATTGGATAGAGAGTGTGGGATATTGGATAGTGAGAGTGCGAAATTGGATAGAGAAAGTGGGATGTTGGATATAGAGTGTGGGATATTGGATGGTGAGAGTGCGATATTGGATAGAGGGAGTGGGATATTGGATAGTGAGAGTGGGATATTGTATAGGGAGAGTGTGGGATATTCGAGTTAGAGGGTGGGATATTGGATAGAGAGAGTGGAATATTGGATAGAGAGAGTGGTATGTTGGATAGTGAGACTGCAACATGGGATAGAGTGAGTGGGATATTGGATAGTGAGACTGCAATAGTGGATAGAGAGAGTGGGATATTGGATAGAGAGAAGGGATATTGTATAGGGTGGGATATTTGATAGTGAGAATGCGATATTGGATCGAGAGAGTGGGATATTGGATAGAGAGAATGGGATATTGTATAGGGAGAGTGTGGGATATTGGAGATAGTGTGTGGGATATTGGATAGAGAGCGAGGAATATTGGATAGAGAGAGTGGGATATTGGATAGTGAGACTGCGATATTGGATAGAGAGAGTCGGATATTGGATAGAGAGAATGGGATATTGTATAGGGTGGGATGTTTGGTAGTGAGAATGCGATATTGGATAGAGAGAGTGGGATATTGGATAGAGAGAATGGGATATTGTATAGGGAGCGTGTGGGATATTGGAGATAGTGGGTGGGATATTGGATAGAGAGCAAGGAATATTGGATAGAGAGAGTTGGATATTGGATAGTGAGACTGCGATATTGGATTGAGAGAATGCGATATTGGATAGAGAGAATGGGATATTGTATAGGGTGGGATATTGGATAGAATGAGTGGAATATTGGATAGAGGGAGTGCGATATTGGGTGGAGAGAGTGGAATATTGGATCGAGAGAGTGGGATATTGGATAGAGAGAGTGGGATAATAGATAGAGAGAGTGGGATGTTGGACAGCAAGAATGGGATATTTGACAGAGAGAGTGTTGGATATTGGACAGAGAGAGTGGGATACTGGATAGAGTGTGGGATATTGGACAGAGTGAGTGGGATATTGCATAGGGAGAGTGGGATATTGGATCGAGAGAGTGTGATATTGGATAAAGAGAGTGGGATATTGGATAGAGAGTGGGATATTGGATAGTGTGGGATATTGGATAGAGAGAGTGGGATATTGGACATAGAGAGAGTGGGATATTGGACAGAGAGAGTGGGATATTGGATATAGAGCATGGGATATTGGATAGAGAGAGCGGGATATTGGACAGAGAGAGTGGGATATTGGACAGAGAGAGTGGGATATTGGACATGGCGATTGGGATATTGGACAGAGTGAGTGGGATATTGGATAGAGAGAGTGGGATATTGGATAGCGAGAGTGGGATATTGGATAGAGGGAATAGGATATTTGATAGACAGAGTGGGATATTGCATAGAGAGTGAGTGGGATACTGGATAGAGAGTGTGGGATATTGGATAGTGAGAGTGCGATATTGGATAGAGAGTGTGGGATATTGGATAGTGAGAGTGCGATATTGGACAGAGAGAGTGGGATATTGGATATAGAGTGTGGGATATTGGATAGTGAGAGTGCGATATTGGATAGAGAGAGGGGGATATTGGATACAGAGAGTGGGATATTGGATAGAGAGTGTGGGATATTGGATAGTGAGAGTGGGATATTGGATAGAGAGGGTGGGATATTGGATCGAGAGAATGGGAAATTGGATAGAGAGGGTGGGATATTGGATACAGAGAGTTGGATGTTGGACAGAGAGAGTGGGATATTGGAGATAGTTGGGTGGATATTGGATAGAGAGTGAGGAATATTGGATAGAGAGAGTGGAATATTGGATAGTGAGAGTGCAATATTGGATGGAGAGAGTCGGATATTGGACAGAGAGTGTGGGATATTGGATAGAGAGAGTGGGACATTGGAGCTAGAGGTTGGGATATTGGATAGAATGAGTGGAATATTGGATAGAGAGAGTGCGCTATTGGGTGGAGTGAGTGGAATGTTGGATAGAGAGAGTGGGATATTGGATAGAGAGAGTGGGATATTGGATAGAGAGAGGGGGATATTGGACAGCAAGAATGGGATATTGGACAGAGAGAGTGGATATTGGACAGAGGGAGTGGGATATTGGATAGTGTGGGATATTGGATAGAGAGAGTGGGATGTTGGATAGAGAGAGCGGGATATTGGACAGAGCGAATGGGATATTGAACAGAGAGAGTGGGATATTGCACAGAGAGAGTGGGATATTGGACAGAGAGAGTGGGATATTGGACATGGCGATTGGGATATTGGACACAGTGAGTGGGATATTGGATAGCGAGAGTGGGATATTGGATAGCGAGAGTGGGATATTGGATTTAGAGTGTGGGATATTGGATAGTGAGAGTGCGATATTGGATAGAGAGAGTGGGATATTGGATAGAGGGAATAGGATATTTGATAGACAGAGTGGGATATTGCATAGAGAGTGAGTGGGATACTGGATAGAGATTGCGGGATATTGAATAGTGAGAGTGCGATATTGGATAGAATGAGTGGGACATTGGATGGAATGAGTGGGATATTGGATAGAGGGAATAGGATATTTGATAGACAGAGTAGGATATTGCATCGAGAGTGAGTGGGATATTGGATAGAGAGTGTGGGATATTGGATAGTGAGAGTGCGATATTGGACAGAGAGAGTGGGATATTGGATATAGAGTGTGGGATATTGGATAGAGAGAGTAGAATATTGGATTGTGAGAGTGCAGTATTGGATGGAGAGAGTCGGATATTGGACAGAGAGTGTGGGATATTGGATCGAGAGAGTGGGACATTGGAGATAGAGGTTGGGATATTGGATAGAATGAGTGGAATATTGGATAGAGAGAGTGCGATATTGGGTGGAGTGAGTGGAAAATTGGATCGAGAGAGTGGGATATTGGATAGAGAGAGTGGGATATTGGATAGAGAGAGTGGGATATTGGACAGCAAGAATGGGATATTGGACAGAGAGAGTGGGATATTGGATAGTCTGGGATATTGGATAGAGAGAGTGGGATGTTGGATAGAGAGAGTGGGATATTGGACAGAGAGAATGGGATATTGGACAGAGAGAGTGGGATATTGGACAGAGTGAGTGGGATATTGGATAGAGAGAGTGGGATATTGGATAGCGAGAGTGGGATATTGGATTTAGAGTGTGGGATATTGGATCGTGAGAGTGCGATATTGGATAGAGAGAGTGGGATATTGGATAGAGATAGTGGGATATTGGATAGAGGGAATAGGATATTTGATAGACAGAGTGGGATATTGCATAGAGAGTGAGTGGGATACTGGATAGAGAGTGTGGGATATTGGATAGTGAGAGTGCGATATTGGATAGAATGAGTGGGACATTGGATGGAATGAGTGGGATATTGGATAGAGAGTGAGTGGGATATTGGATAGAGAGTGTGGGATATTGGATAGTGAGAGTGCGATATTGGACAGAGAGAGTGGGATATTGGATATAGAGTGTGGGATATTGGATAGTGAGAGTGGGATATTGGATACACAGAGTGGGATATTGGATGGAGGGAGTGGGATATTGGATAGAGAGAATGGGATATTGGATACAGAGAGTGGGATGTTGGACAGAGAGAGTGGGATATTGGAAAGAGAGAGTGGGATATTGAAGATAGAGAGGAATATTGGATAGAGTGAGTGGGATATTTGATACAGAGAGTGGAATATTGGACAGAGAGATTGGGATATTGGATAGAGAGGGTGGGATATTGGATACAGAGAGTGGGATGTTGGACAGAGAGAGTGGAATATTGGATAGAGAGAGTGGGATATTGAATAGAGAGATAGGAATATTGCCTAGAGAGAGTGGGATATTGGATCGAGAGACTGGGATATTGGATAGAGAGAGTGGGATATTTGATACAGAGAGTGGAATATTGGAAAGAGAGATTGGGATATTGGATAGAGAGGGTGGGATATTGGATACAGAGAGTGGGATGTTGGAAAGAGAGAGTGGGATATTGGATAGAGAGAGTGGGATATTGAATAGAGAGATAGGAATATTGGCTAGAGAGAGTGGGATATTGGATCGAGAGACTGGGATATTGGATAGAGAGAGTGGGATATTGGACAGGAAGAGTGGGATATTGGACAGAGAGAGTGGATATTGGACAGAGAGAGTGGGATATTGAATTTAGAGTGTGGGATATTGGATCGTGAGAGTGCGATATTGGAGAGAGAGTGGGATATTGGATAGAGATAGTGGGATATTGGATAGAGGGAATAGGATATTTGATAGACAGAGTGGGATATTGCATAGAGAGTGAGTGGGATACTGGATAGAGAGGGTGGGATATTGGATAGTGAGAGTGCGATATTGGATAGAATGAGTGGGACATTGGATGGAATGAGTGGGATATTGGATAGAGAGTGAGTGGGATATTGGTTAGAGAGTGTGGGATATTGGATAGTGAGAGTGCGATATTGGACAGAGAGCGTGGGATATTGGATATAGAGTGTGGGTTATTGGATAGTGAGAGTGGGACATTGGATAGTGAGAGTGCGATATTGGATAGAGAGAGTGGGATATTGGAGAGAGAGAATGGGATATTGGATAGAGAGAGGGGGATGTTGGACAGAGAGAGTGGGCTATTGGAAAGAGAGAGGGGGATATTGAAGATAGAGAGGAATATTGGATAGAGTGAGTGGAATATTGGATCGAGAGAATGGGATATTGGATAGAGAGGGTGGGATATTGGATACAGAGAGTGGGATGTTGGACAGAGCGAGTGGGATATTGGAGATAGTTGGTTGGATATTGGATAGAGAGTGAGGAATATTGGATAGAGAGAGTGGAATATTGGATTGTGAGAGTGCAATATTGGATGGAGAAAGTCGGATATTGGACAGAGAGTGTGGGATATTGGATGGAGAGAGTGGGACATTGGAGATAGAGGTTGGGATATTGGATAGAATGAGTGGAATATTGGATAGAGAGAGTGCGCTATTGGGTGGAGTGAGTGGAATATTGGATCGAGAGAGTGGGATATTGGATAGAGAGAGTGGGATATTGGATAGAGAGAGTGGGATATTGGACAGCAAGAATGGGATATTGGACAGAGAGAGTGGATATTGGACAGAGGGAGTGGGATATTGGATAGTGTGGGATATTGGATAGAGAGAGTGCGCTATTGGGTGGAGTGAGTGGAATATTGGATCGAGAGAGTGGGATATTGGATAGAGAGAGTGGGATATTGGATAGAGAGAGTGGGATATTGGATAGCAAGAATGGGATATTGGACAGAGAGAGTGGATATTGGACAGAGGGAGTGGGATATTGGATAGTGTGGGATATTGGATAGAGAGAGTGGGATGTTGGATAGAGAGAGTGGGATATTGGACATGGCGATTGGGATATTGGACAGAGTGAGTCGGATATTGGATAGAGAGAGTGGGATATTGGATAGCGAGAGTGGGATATTGGATTTAGAGTGTGGGATATTGGATAGTGAGAGTGCGATATTGGATAGAGAGAGTGGGATATTGGATAGAGATAGTGGGATATTGGATAGAGGGAATAGGACATTTGATAGACAGAGTGGGATATTGCATAGAGAGTGAGTGGGATACTGGATAGAGAGTGTGGGATATTGGATAGTGAGAGTGCGCTATTGGGTGGAGTGAGTGGAATATTGGATCGAGAGAGTGGGATATTGGATAGAGAGAGTGGGATATTGGATAGAGAGAGTGGGATATTGGACAGCAAGAATGGGATATTGGACAGAGAGAGTGGATATTGGACAGAGGGAGTGGGATATTGGATAGTGTGGGATATTGGATAGAGAGAGTGGGATGTTGGATAGAGAGAGTGGGATATTGGATAGAGAGAGTGGGATATTGGACAGCAAGAATGGGATATTGGACAGAGAGAGTGGATATTGGACAGAGGGAGTGGGATATTGGATAGTGTGGGATATTGGATAGAGAGAGTGGGATGTTGGATAGAGAGAGTGGGATATTGGACATGGCGATTGGGATATTGGACAGAGTGAGTCGGATATTGGATAGAGAGAGTGGGATATTGGATAGCGAGAGTGGGATATTGGAAGGTGAGAGTGCGATATTGGATAGAGAGAGTGGGATATTGGATAGTGAGAGTGGGATATTGAATAGAGAGAATGGGATATTGTATAGGGAGAGTGTGGGATATTGGAGATAGAGGGTGGGATATTGGATAGAGAGGGTGGGATATTGGATAGAGAGAGTGGGATATTGGATAGAGAGAGTGGGATATTGAAAATAGAGAGTGGGATATTGGATAGAGTGAGTGGGGCATTGGATAGAATGAGTGGGACATTGGATGTAATGAGTGGGATATTGGATAGAAGGAATAGGATATTTGATAGACAGAGTGGGATATTGCATCGAGAGTGAGTGGGATATTGGATAGAGAGTGTGTGATATTGGATAGTGAGAGTGCAATATTGGATAGAGAGAGTGGGATATTGGATATAGAGTGTGGGATATTGGAAGGTGAGAGTGCGATATTGGATAGAGAGAGTGGGATATTGGATAGTGAGAGTGGGATATTGGATAGAGAGTGTGGGATATTGGATAGTGAGACTGCGGTATTGGAAAGAGCGAGTGGGATATTGGATAGAGAGAATTTGATATTGTATTGGGAGAGTGTGGGATATTCGAGTTAGAGGGTGGGATATTCGATAGAGAGAGTGGAATATTGGATAGAGAGAGTGGGATATTGGATATAGAGTGTGGGATATTGGATAGTGAGACTGCGATATTGGATAGAGAGAGTGGGATATTGGATAGAGAGAATGGGATATTGTATAGGGTGGTATATTGGATAGTGAGAATGCGATATTGGATAGAGAGAGTGGGTATTGGATAGAGAGAATAGGATATTGTATAGGGAGAGTGTGGGATATTGGAGATAGTGGGTGGGATATTGGATAGAGAGCAACGAATATTGGACAGAGAGAGTGGGATATTGGACAGAGAGATGGGATATTGGATAAAGAGTGTGCGACACTGGATAGAGAGAGAGAGTGGGATATTGGAGAGAGAGAGTGGGATATTGAGTAGAGAGAGTGGGATATTGAATAGAGAGAGTGGGATATTGGATACAGAGAGTGGGATATTGAATAGAGAGAGTGGGATATTGGATAGAGAGAGTGGGATATTTTACAGAGAGAGTGGAATATTGGATAGAGAGAATGGGCTATTGGATAGAGAGGGTGGGATATTCGATAGAGAGAATAGGATATTGTATAGGGAGAGTGTGGGATATTGGAGATAGTGGATGGGATATTGGATAGAGAGCAAGGAATATTGGATAGAGAGAGTGGGATATTGGACAGAGAGATGGGATATTGGATAGAGAGAGTGGGATATTTTATAGAGAGAGTGGAATATTGGATAGATGGAATGGGATATTGGATAGAGAGGGTGGGATATTGGATACAGAGATTGGGATGTTGGACAGAGAGAGTGGGATATTGCATAGAGAGAGTGGGATATTGGATAGCGAGAGAGGAATATTGGATAGAGTGGAATATTGAATAGTGAGAGTGCAATATTGGATGGAGAGAGTCGGATATTGGACAGAGAGTGTGATATTGGATAGAGTGAGTGTGGGACATTGGAGATAGAGGGTGTGATATTGGATAGAATGAGTGGAATGTTGGATAGAGAGAGTGCGATTATTGGGTGGAGAGAGTGGAATATTGGATCGAGAGAGTGGGATATTGGATAGAGTGGGATAATAGATAGAGAGAGTGGGATATTGGACAGCAAGAATGGGACATTGGATAGAGAGAGTGGGATATTGGACAGAGAGAGTGGGATACTGGATAGAGTGTGGAATATTGGATAGAGTGAGTGGGATATTGGATAGTGAGAGTGTGGGATATTGAATCGAGAGAGTGTGATATTGCTTGGAGGAGTGGGATATTGTATAGATAGTGGGATATTGGATAGAGAGAGTGGGATATTGGACAGAGAGAGTGGGATATTGGATAGAGAATCCATAGAAAACCCTACAGTACGGAAAGAGGCCATTCGGCCCATCGGGTCTGCACCGACCACAATCCCACCCAGGCCCTACCCCCATATTCCTGCGCATTTACCCCCTAATCCCTCTAACCTACGCCTCTCAGGACACTAGGGGCAATTTTAGCATGGCCAATCAACCTAACCTGCACATCTTTGGACTGTGGGAGGAAACCGGAGCATCCAGAGGAAATCCACGCAGACACGAGGAGAATGTGCAAACGCCACACAGACAGTGACCCAAGCCGGGAATCGAACCCAGGTCCCTGGAGCTGTAAAGCAGCAGTACTAACCACTGTGCTACCGTGCCGCCCAGTGTGGTATATTGGATAGAGAGTGTGGGATATTGGATAGAGAGAGAGTGGGCTATTGGACAGAGGGAGTGGCATAATGGGTAGAGAGAGTGAGGTATTGGATAGAGTGTGTGGGATATTGGATAGTGAAAGTGCGATATTGGATAGGGAGAGTGGGATATTGGATAGAGAGAATGGGATATTCGATAGAGAGAGTGGGATATTGGGTGGGGAGAGTGGGATATTGGTTAGAGAGAATGGGATATTGGGTAGAGAGTGTGGAATATTGAATGGAGAGAGTGGTATATTGGATAGAGTGAGTGGGATATTGAATGGAGAGAGTGTGATATTGGATAGAGAGAATGGGATATTGGATAGGGAGAGTGGGATATTGGATAGAGAGAATGGGATATTGGATAGAGAGTGTGGAATATTGAATGGAGAGAGTGGTATATTGGATAGAGTGAGTGGGATATTGAATGGAGAGAGTGGTATATTGGATAGAGTGAGTGGGATATTGAATGGAGAGAGTGGGATGTTGGATAGAGAGAATGGGATATTGGATAGAGAGAGTGGGATATTGGGTGGAGAGAGTGGGATATTGGTTAGAGAGAATGGGATATTGGATAGAGAGTGTGGAATATTGAATGGAGAGAGTGGTATATTGGATAGAGTGAGTGGGATATTGAATGGAGAGAGTGGGATGTTGGATAGAGAGAATGGGATATTGGATAGAGAGAGTGGGATATTGGATAGAGAGAATGGGATATTGGTTGGAGATACTGGGATATTGGATAGAGTGAGTGGGATTTTAGGCTGGGGAGTGAGGTGTTGTATTTGGTGTGTTGCACGTTGGGAGGAGTGGTGGACATTGAGGTGTTTGGGTGTGACTGGTTATTGCGACAGGTTGCGCTCTAACAGCAGTAATTCTGATTGGTGAAAGGGGCCTGTCGTCTTTCACCCGGGGACATCCCGTCACCTTACCTTTCTCAAGTCTCACTCGCGAGCGTAGCTAGTGAAGATTCTTTGTTGATGGGTTGCTCAGAGCTGGGAGCTGTGTCTCAGTGAGAGTTTGTGGCTTCACACAGGCACAGACCAGACTGAAGTACAATGGGAGCCACTACAAAGCATTGACCCGTGTGGTTCTGTGGTAAATCACATCTGCTCACAAGTGTCCGGCCACTTTGCAACCACAGACTCGAGCTTCATGTTACAGCGTTACCAGAGAGTGACAGGAGGGTTCCAACATCATATCATCTGATCCGTTCTTACAATCTTAGATCCCCAAGTTGGATCCGCTCCGCATCAGAGGAGGGACAATCATTCTATTCCCACCACAATTACAGGTCTTTGATTTAATTTAATTTGGATTAATTATTGTCACACATATTAACATACAGTGAAAAGTATTGTTTCTTGCACGCTGTACAGACAAAACATACCGTTCATAGAGAAGGAAAGGAGAGAGTGCAGAATGTAGTGTTACAGTCATAGCTAGGGTGTAGAGAAAGATCAACTGAATGCGAGGTAGATCCATTCAAAAGTCTTGACAGCAGCAGGGAAGAAGCTGTTCTTGAATCGGTTGGTACGTGACCTCAGACTTTTGTATCATTTTCCCGACAGAAGAAGGTGGAAGAGAGAATGTCCGGGTTTGCGTGGGGTCCTTAATTATGCTGGCTGCTTTGCCGAGGCAGCGGGCAGTGTAGACGGAGTCAGTGGATGGGAGGCTGGTTTGCGTGATGGATTGGGCTACATTCACCACTCTTTGTAGTTTCTTGTGGTCTTAGATCAGGAGCCATACCAAGCTGTGATACAACCAGAAATAATGCATTCTATGGTGCGTCTGTAAAAGTTGGTGAGAGTTGTAGTGGACATGCTGTCTTGGATGTGTCCCAGATAAGGAACTTACAGAGTAAGGAATGGAGGAGGTTACAGAGACAGGGAGGGTTGCAGGGGTTGGAGGATGTTACAGAGATAGGGAGGGTTGTAGGGGTTGGAGGAGGTTACAGAGATAGGGAGGGTTGTAGGGGCTGGAGGAGGTTACAGAGATAGGGAGGGTTGTAGGGGCTGAAGGAGGTTATAGAGATCGGGAGGGTTGTAGGGGTTGGAGGATGTTACAGAGATAGGGAGGATTATAGGGGCTGGAGGGGTTTACAGAGATAGGGAGGGTTGTAGGCACTGGAGGAGGTTAGAGAGATAGAAAGGGGTGTAGGGGCTGGAGGAGGTTACAGAGATAGGGAGAGTTATAGGGGTTGGAGGAGGTTACAGAGATGGGGAGGGGTGTAGGGACTGGAAGAGGTTACAGACATAGGGAGAGTTGTCAGGGCTGGAGGAGGTTACAGAGATAGGGAGGGGTGTAGGGACTGGAAGAGGTTACAGACATAGGGAGAGTTGTCAGGGCTGGAGGAGGTTACAGAGATAGGGAGGGTTGTAGGGGCTGAAAGAGGTTATAGAGATCGGGAGGGTTGTAGGGGTTGGAGGATGTTACAGAGATAGGGAGGATTATAGGGGCTGGAGGGGTTTACAGAGATAGGGAGGGTTGTAGGCACTGGAGGAGGTTACAGAGATAGGGAGGATTATAGGGGCTGGAGGGGTTTACAGAGATAGGAAGGGTTGTAGGGGCTGGAGGGGGTTACAGAGATAGGGAGTGTTGGAAGGAGGGACTGGAGGAGGTTACAGAGATAGGGAGGGTTGTAGGGGCTGGAGGAGGTTATAGTGATAAGGAGGGTTGTAGGGACTACAGGTGGTTACAGAGATAGGGAGGGTTGTAGGGGCTGGAGGAGGTTACAGAGATAGGGAGGGTTGTAGGGGTTGGAGGAGGTTACAGAGATAGGGAGGGTTGTAGGGGCTGGAGGAGGTTACAGAGATAGGGAGGGTTGTAGGGGCTGAAGGAGGTTATAGAGATCGGGAGGGTTGTAGGGGTTGGAGGATGTTACAGAGATAGGGAGGATTATAGGGGCTGGAGGGGTTTACAGAGATAGGGAGGGTTGTAGGCACTGGAGGAGGTTAGAGAGATAGAAAGGGGTGTAGGGGCTGGAGGAGGTTACAGAGATAGGGAGAGTTATAGGGGTTGGAGGAGGTTACAGAGATGGGGAGGGGTGTAGGGACTGGAAGAGGTTACAGACATAGGGAGAGTTGTCAGGGCTGGAGGAGGTTACAGAGATAGGGAGGGGTGTAGGGACTGGAAGAGGTTACAGACATAGGGAGAGTTGTCAGGGCTGGAGGAGGTTACAGAGATAGGGAGGGTTGTAGGGGCTGAAAGAGGTTATAGAGATCGGGAGGGTTGTAGGGGTTGGAGGATGTTACAGAGATAGGGAGGATTATAGGGGCTGGAGGGGTTTACAGAGATAGGGAGGGTTGTAGGCACTGGAGGAGGTTACAGAGATAGGGAGGATTATAGGGGCTGGAGGGGTTTACAGAGATAGGAAGGGTTGTAGGGGCTGGAGGAGGTTACAGAGATAGGGAGTGTTGGAAGGAGGGACTGGAGGAGGTTACAGAGATAGGGAGGGTTGTAGGGGCTGGAGGAGGTTATAGTGATAAGGAGGGTTGTAGGGACTACAGGTGGTTACAGAGATAGGGAGGGTTGTAGGGGCTGGAGGAGGTTACAGAGATAGGGAAGGTTGTAGGGCTGGAGGAGGTTACAGAGATAGGGATGATTGCAGGGATTGGAGGAGGTTACAGGGATAGGGAGAGTTGTAGGTGCTGGAGGAGTTTACAGAGACAGGGAGGGTTGTAGGTGCTGGAGGAGGTTACAGAGATAGGGAAGGTTGTAGGGGCTGGAGGAAGTTACAGAGATAGGGAGGGTTGTAGGGGTTGGAGGAGGTTATACAGATAGGGAGGGTTGCAGGGGTTGGAGGAGGTTAGAGAGATCGGGAGTTATAGGGGTTGTAGGGGTTGGAGGAGTTACAGAGATAGGGAGGATTATAGGGGCTCGAGGAGGTTACAGAGATGGGGAGGGCTGTAGACGTTGGAGGAGCTTATGTTGATAGGAAAGGTTGTAGGGACCGGAGGGGGTTACAGAGATAGGGAGAGTTGTCGGGGCTGGAGGAGGTTACAGAGATAGGGAGGGTTGTAGGGGCTGGAGGCGGTTACAGAGAAATGGAGGGTTGTAGGGGCTGGAGGAGGTTACAGAGATATCGAGGGTTATAGGGGCTGGAGAGGGTTACAGAGTTAGGGAGGGTTGTAGAGGCGTGAGGATGTTACAGGGATAGGGAGGGTTGTAGGGACTGGAGGAGTTTACAGAGTTAGGGAGTGTTGTTGGGGCTGGAGGAGGTTACAGGCATGGAGGGATGTCGGGGCTGGAGCAGTTTACAGAGATATGGAGGGTTGTAGGCGCTGGAGGAGGATGCAGAGATAGGGAGAGTTGTCGGGGCTGGAGGAGGTTACAGGGATAGGGAGGTTTGTAGCGACTGGAGGAAGTTACAGGGATAAGAAGGGTTGTGGGGACTGGAGGAGGTTACAGTGTTAGGGAGTGTTGTTGGGGCTGGAGCAGGTTACAGAGATATGGATGGTTGGAGGGGCTGAAGGAGGTTACAGAGATAGGGAGAGTTGTCGGGCTAGAGGAGCCCAAAGATGTGCGGGTTAGGTTGATTGGCTGTGCTAAAGTTGCCCCTTAGTGTCCTGAGATGTGCAGCTTAGAGGAATTAGTGGGTAAATGCGTAGGGATATGGGTGTAGGGCCTGGGTGGGATTGTGGTCGGTACAGACTCGATGGGCCAAATAGCCTCTTTCTATCCTGTAGGGTTTCTATGATTCTCAGGAGGTTACATGGATATGGAGGGTTTTAGGGACTGGAGGAAGTTACAGAGATAGGGAGGGGTGTAGGGGCTGGAGGAGGTTGCAGCATTAGGGAGCGTTGTCAGGACTGGAGGAGGTTACAGAGTATGAAGGATTGTAGGGGCTGGAGCAAGTAACAGGGATATGGAGGGTGGTAGGGGCTGGAGGAGGTTACAGAGATAGGGAGGGTTGTAGGGGCTGGAGGAGGTTACAGAGATAGGGAGGGTTGTAGGGGCTGGAGGAGGTTACAGAGATAGGGAGGGTTGTAGGGGCTGGAGGAGGTTACAGAGATAGGGAGGGTTGTAGGGGCTGGAGGAGGTTACAGAGATAGGGAGGGTTGTAGGGGCTGGAGGAGTTTACAGAGATATGGAGGGTTGTAGGGGCTTGACGAGGTTACAGAGATAGGGAAGGTTGTAGGGATTGGATAAGGTTACAGAGATAGGGAGGGTTGTAGGGGCTGGAGGAGGTTATAGAGATATGGAGAGTTCTAGGGGCTGGAGGAAGTTACAGAGATGGGAGGGGTGTAGGGGCTGGAGGAAGTTACAGGGATGGCGAGGTTGAAGGGACTGGAGGAGGTTACAGAGTTAGGGAGTGTTGTACGGGCTGGAAGAGGTTACGAGATAGGGGGTGCTGGAGGAGGTTACAGTGATTGGAGGGCTGTAGTGATTGGAGGAGATTACGAGATATGGAGGGTGTAGGGACTGCCGGAGGTTACAGGGATAGGGAGGGTGGTTGGGGCTGGAGGAGGTTACAGAGATGGGGGCGTGTTGTAGGAGCTGGAAGAGGTTAAAGAGATAGGGTGGGTTGTAGGGGCTGGAGGAGGTTACAGAGATCGGGAGGGTTGTAGCGGCTGGAGGAGGTTACAGAGATAGGGAGGGTTATAGGGGCTGGAGGAGGTTACAGAGATACGGAGGGTTATAGGGACTGAAGAGATTTCAGGGATAGGGAGGGTAGTAGGGGCTGGAGGTAGTTACAGAGATAGGGAGGGGTGTCGGAGCTGGAGGAGGTTACAGAGATAGGGAGGGTTGTAGGGGCTGGAGGTAGTTACAGAGATAGGGAGGGTTGAAGGTGCTGGAGGAGGTTACAGAGATAGGGAGGGTTGTAGGGGCTGGAGGTAGTTACAGAGATAGGGAGGGGTGTCGGAGCTGGAGGAGGTTACAGAGATAGGGAGGGTTGTAGGGGCTGGAGGTAGTTACAGAGATAGGGAGGGTTGAAGGTGCTGGAGGAGGTTACAGAGATAGGGAGGGTTGTCGGGCCTGGAGGAGGTTACAGAGATAGGGAGGGTTGTTGGGGCTGGAGGAGGTTACTGAGATAGGGATTGTTGTCGGGGCTGGAGGAGGTTACAGAGATAGGGAGGGTTGTCGGGGCTGGAGGAGGTTACAGAGATAGGGAGGGTTGTTGGGGCTGGAGGAGGTTACAGAGATAGGGAGGGTTGTTGGGGCTGGAGGAGGTTACAGAGATAGGGAAGGTTTTAGGGGCTGGAGGAGTTTACAGAGATAGGGAAGGTTTTAGGGGCACTGCAACCACAGCCACTCTCAGCGCTATGTTGCCGGCCTGTCCAGTGGGAAAAAGCCCTGTTCACTGTTTTCTGGAGTGAATCACACTGTGTCTCTCTGCAGTGCACAGAGTGTGGGAGATCCATTTTCAAAATCCGGCTGAGATAATATAGCGGGATTTACTCCGGCTTTTACCTGAACTCGACACTTAGAAATTTTTGAGCGAATCCCACTCTTGCAGGTTAGGGTGATTGGCCGTAGGAAATGTGTGGAGTTACGGGGATAAGGTGGAGGAGGGGGCCTGGGTAAGATACTCTGTTCGACAGTCAGTGCAGGCTCGATGGGCCAAATGGCCTCCTTGTGCTCTGTCGGGATTCTATGGTTTCTCCCTGCAGCTGAGAATGAGCGCTCAGCGACCAGGTTTCCTCAATAAACAACAACATTATTAGTTTAATATAAAGCCAGTCTTGTGAAGCAGAAAGGTTTAAAGTTTATTAACATATAGGATTCAATAGGAAAGTGTGGTTAAAAATGCTAACTCTCTCTTACAAACACACCACCAAAAATAAATAAATAGAGGAAATAGGTCCGAGGTTCAGGGGGGGAAGGAAAGATGATGGAGTTCTTGAAATGTTGTCCGGGTTATATCGTGAGCCTCCCAGCGCTGGGTCTGTGAAATAGTCGATGATTCTTGCACTACCCCACCAGGCAGAAGTTGTGGAATTCTTGCAGATTTCAGAATGCAGAATGACTCTGGAGAAACTTCCATTCACTTTTTGCTTTTGACTGGATCTGGGTCTGTTTTGTCTACTTTTGCCTGTTTCAGAATCACAGAATCCTACAGTGCAGGAGAGACCCTTCAGCCCATCGAGTCTGCACCAATGCATGAAATGCCCCGGCCTGCCCACCTAACCCCACTTGCCAGCACTTGGTCCATAGCCCTGAACGTGCCAAGTGCTCACCCAGATACTTTTTAAAGGATGTGAGGAATCCCGCCTCCACCACCCTCCCAGGCAGCGCATTCCAGACTGTCACCACCCTCTGGGTAAAAGCGTTTCTCCTCACATCCCCCCTAAACCTCCTGCCCCTCACTTTTAACTTATGTCCCTCGTGACTGACCCTTCAACTAAGGGGAACAGCTGCTCCTTATCCACTCTGTCCGTGCCCCTCATAATCTTGTACCCCTCAATCAGGTCACCCCTCGGTCTTCTCTGCTCCAATGAAAATAATCTGACCTCCCTGCTTTTGTAATCTATGCCCCGATTGATAAAGGTGAGTGCGCCACATGCCTTTTTCACCACCCTATTCACCTGCCTTTCCGCCTTCAGAGATCTATGGACAAACACACCAAGGTTCTTTGGAACTTCCCAGTGTCAGACCTTTCCTAGTATACTTCCTTGTCAAATTACTCCTTCCTGTGTATCACCTCACACTTTTCAGGGTTAAATTCCATCTGCCACTTATCCGCCCATTTGACCATCTCGTCCAAATCTTCCTGTAACCCAAGACACTCAACCTCACTGTTAACCACCCGGCCAATCTCAGCATATCTACTGATCCTACCCTCCACATAGACATTTATAGAAGTGACGAACAATAGGGGGCCCAGCACGGATCCCTGTGGTACGCCACTGGTCACTGGCCTCCAGCACTGAAGCCCATTTGCTTTCAATGTGAGAAGTGTAACAGGTAAGGCAGATGAACTTAGAGCTTGGATTAGTACTCGGAACTGTGATGTTGTTGCCATTGCGTAGGTTAGTGGGATTAGCGGGTAAATATGTGGGGGTAGGGCCTGGGTGGGATAGTGGTCGGTGCAGACTCGATGGGCCGAATGGCCTCCTTCTGCACTGTAGGGTTTCTATGATTCTATGATTACAGAGACTTGGTTAAGGGAAGGACAGGATTGGCAGTTTAACATTCCAGGATACAGATGTTTCAGGTGGGATAGAGGGGATGTAAAAGGGGTGGGGGAGTTGCACTACTGGTTAAGGAGAATATCACAGCTGTATTGCGGGAGGACACCTCGGAGGGCTCATACAATATGGGAATAAGAAGGGTGTAGTCACAATTTTGGGGGTTTACTATAGGCCACCCTATAGGCCTCCAGCGGGAGACAGAGGGACAGATATGTAGACAGATTTTGGCAAGGTGCAAAAGTAATAGGGTTGTTGTGGTGGGAGATTTTAACTTCCCCTATATTGACTGGGACTCACTTAGTGCTCGGGGTGTGGATGGGGCAGAGTTTGTAAGGAGCATCCAGGAGGGCTTCTTGAAACAGTATGTAGATAGTCCAACTAGGGAAGGGGCCATACTGGACCTGGTATTGGGGAATGAGCCCGGCCAGATGGTCGATGTTTCAGTAGGGGAGCAGTTCGGGAACAGTGACCACAATTCAGTAAGCTTTAAGGTTCTGATGGATAAAGATAAGTGTAGTCCTCAAGTTAAGGTGCTAAATTGGGGGAAGGTTAATTACAACAATATTAGGCAGGAACTGAAGAATGTAGATTGGGGGCAGATGTTTGAGGGCAAATCAACATCTGGCATGTGGGAGGCTTTCAAGTGTAAGTTGATAGGGATTCAGGACTGGCACATTCCTGTAAGGATGAAGGATAATATGGCAAGTTTTGGGAACCTTGGATAATGAGAGATATTGTGAGCCTAGTCAAAGAGAAAAAGGAAGCATTTGTCAAAGCTAGGAGGCTGGGAACACACGAAGCAAGTGTGGAATGCAAGGAAAGTAGAAAGAAACTTAAGCAAGGAGTAAGGAGGGCTAAAAGGGGCCATGAAAAAGCATTGGCCAGCAGGATTAAGGAAAATCCCAAGGCTTTTTACACATACATAAAAAGCAAGAGGGTAGCCAGGGAGAGGGTTGGCCCACTCAAGGACAAGGGAGGGAATCTGTGCGTGGAGCCAGAGGAAATGGGCGAGGTATTAAATGAGTACTTTGCGTCAGTATTCACCAAAGAGAAGGACTTGGTGGATGATGAGTCTGGGAAAGAGTGTGTAGATAGTTTGAGTCATATTGAGATCAGAAAGGAAGAGGTATTGGGGTTCTTGAGAAACATTAAGGTAGACAAGTCCCCAGGGCCTGATGGGATATACCCCAGAATACTGAGAGAGGCAGGGGAGGAAATTGCTGGGGCCTTGAGAGAAATCTTTGTATCTTCACTGGCTACAGGGGAGGTCCCAGAGGATTGGAGAATAGCCAATGTTGTTCCTTTGTTTAAGAAGGGTAGCAAGAATAATCCAGGTAATTACAGGCCGGTGAGCCTGACATCAGTGGTAGGGAAATTATTGGAGAGGATTCTTCAAGGCAGGATTTATTCCCCCTTGGAAATAAGTGGACGTATTAGTGAGAGGCAACATGGTTTTGTGAAGGGGAGGTCGTGTCTCATTAACTTGATCGGGCTTTTTCGAGGAAGTGACGAAGATGATTGTTGAGTGCAGGACAGTGGATGTTGTCTACATGGACTTCAGTAAGGCCTTTGACAAGGTCCCTCATGGTAGACTGGTGCAGAAGGTGAAGTCGCATGGGACCAGAGGTGAGCTGGCAAGGTGGATACAAAACTGGCTCGGTCAAAGAAGATAAAGGCTAGCAGTGGAAGGGTGCGTTTCTGAATGGAGGGCTGTGACAAGTGATGTTCCTCAGGAATCAGTGCTGGGACTTTTGCTGTTTGTAATATATATAAATGATTTGGAAGAAAATGTAACTGGTTTGATTAGTAAGTTTGCGGATGACACAAAGGTTGGTGGATTTGCAGATAGCGATGAGGACCATCAGAGGATACAGCAGGATATAGATCGGTTGGAGACTTGGGCGGAGAGATGGCAGATGGAGTTTAATCCGGACAAATGTGAGGTAATGCATTTTGGAAGGTCTAATACAGATAGGAAATATACAGTAAATGGCAGAACCCTGAAGAGTATTGATAGCCAAAGGGATCTGTGTGTACAGGTACACAGGTCGCTGAAAGTGGCTACGCAGGTGGAGAAGGTAGTCAAGAAGGCATACGGCATGCTTGCCTTCATCGGCCGGGGCATTGAGTTTAAAATTTGGCAAGTCATGTTGCAGCTTTATAGAACCTTAGTTAGGCCGCACTTGGAATATAGTGTTCAATTCTGGTCGCCACACTACCAGAAGGATGTGGAGTCTTTGGAGAGGGTACAGAAAAGATTTATCAGGATGTTGCCTGGTATGGAGGGCATTAGCTATGAGGAGAGGTTGGAGAAACTTGGTTTGTTCTCACTGGAGTGACGGAGGTTGAGGGGCAACCTGATAGAAGTCTGCAAGATTATGAGAGGCATGGACAGAGTGGATAGTCAGAAGCTTTTTCCCGGGGTGGAAAAGCTAATTACTCGGGGGCACAGGTTTAAGGTGCGAGGGACAAAGTTTAAAGGAGATGTTCGAGGCAGATTTTTTACACAGAGAGTGGGGGGTGCCTGGAACCCGTTGCCGGGGGAGGTAGTGGAAGCAGACACGATAGTGACTTTTAAGGGGCGTCTTGACAAAAATGAATAGGATGGGAATAGAGGGATATGATCCCCGGAAGGGTAGGGGGTTTTAGTTCAGTCGGGCAGCATGGTTGGTGCAGGCTTGGAGGGCCGAAGGACCTGTTCCTGTGCTGTAATTTTCTTTGTTCTTTGTTCTAACCGCCCCCCCGCCGCCCCCCCCCCCAAGTGAAACCAGCCTCTGACACAATTTTCTAACACATTTTTCCAAAGCCTGATTGTTTCTCAAAGCCACGCTGTGACCGCTCTTAAAAACAGTCCAGCAGGATTCAAGAGTTTTCCAGCTCACTTAAAACTGCTTCATTACCTTTTCTGATTAAAAGTGCTGTCTTTTCCGGGGAACAGCAGCCGCCAGGGTCCTTTAAGAGACCGTACCTCTCAAAAATCATAATTTATTTTTCTGGAATGTTCTTCGTCCTTGAAGATGAACCATTTTCTGTCATTAAAAAGATTATTTTTAAAGTTTATTTATTAGTGTCACCAGTGGGCTTACATTAACACTGCAATGAAGTTACTGTGAAAATGCCCTAGTCGCCACACTCCGGCGCCTGTTTGGATACATTGAGAGAGGATTTAGCATGGCACAGTGGTTAGCACTGCTGCCTCACAGCGCCAGGGACCTGGGTTCGATTCCCGGCTTGGGTCACTGTCTGTGTGGAGTTTGCACATTCTCCCCATGTCTGCGTGGGTTTCCTCCGGGTGCTCTGGTTTCCTCCCACACTCCAAAGATGTGTGGATTGGCCGTGCTAAATTGCTGCTCAGTGTCAGGGAGACTCGCTAGGATAAATGCATGTGGTTATGGGGATAGGGTGAGATTGTGCTCAGTGCAGACCCGATGGGCTGAATGGTCTCCTTCTGCACAGGATTCTATGATTCTAACCAGCACATCTTTAGGACTATGGGAGGAAACCGGAGCACCTGGAGGAAACCCATGAAGACACGGGAAAATCCAAGCGGGGAATGGAACTCGGATCCCCGGCGCTGTGAGGCAGCAGTGCTAACCACTGTGCCACCCCAGCATTCACAACATCAGAAACAACTTTATTCCCACAAATACCAAACACTAATTTTGAAATTCACACAAAATTATTGTGCTCAAAAATCCTACTTAGCAGAAAATATTTCTTCTCACAGACGTTTGTTTTTTCGCTTTACTTGCTTTGTCTGTTGCTCTGATCAGATGTACCATTTTTACCACAAGGTTTCAGGTAAATCTACCTCTCCACATCCTCACTGTTGCTCTCAAAATCCTCAGGGTCAAAGTCTCAATGTGCACCTATTTCTCCAGTGTTTGCTCATTCTCAGAATATTTCATCATCAGGTGACAGATAACATCTGTGGTATCAACGTCTACATCAATGTTCGTCTGAAATATTAAATACTTCATCAGAGATGGCATTAGACGTTTCTTCCTTCTTGAGTGTAACTAAAGAGATTTTTTTGGGGGGTAAGCTGTTATCTTTTCTAATCTTTTTCAAACAGTGCTTCTATTTTCAACTTGTTGTTCCCCTAAGATGGAAATTCAGGGGTGCTGTGTCCACCATCTTCCCACCATTGCTGGCATTTTCTGGCAGGAGGTGGGGAGGGAGAGTGACTCACCTGCCCTGATCCTTTAATAGCCTCTTAAATGTGGCTCACACATATAGGATTCCTCCTGTGGCCCAGTGGTACAGGACATTCCCTGATCTATTCCCCATGGCAATGCCTTAGCCAATTAGATTTCAATCTGCCCAGTTTGAATTTGAAACAAAAGCCTTGGCAGTTAACTGTCCTCTGCTGCATTCTCCATGGCGGCGTCTCCACTATTCAGACTTGCTTACTAACCAGCACTCTCTTCTCACGCGGTATAAATTGTCATTCCCTTTACTGTTGGTTTATCTGGTGGGGGGTTGGCCTGATGAGTGCAAGTTAAAAAGCTTCGAAAGGATGTCTCTTTCTTCAGCAATGCTCAACCTTCGTCCGAGCAAATGACCAATTAATGAATCCCAAATAAAATGCTAATCTCAGTCATGGGAGACAACTGGATTATTGTAAAGTGTAGTGGATCATTGGAAGCTTAGTGGAGGACATGCCCCTATCTACAGCAACGGTGATGAAGTGGAATTGCTTGAGAGGACTACAGAATTGTGACAGGCAGAGACAGGGGGATAGTCAGAGACTTTTTCCCAGGTGGAAGTATCAATTACAACAGGTTCATAGAATCCTACAGCGCAGAAGGAGGCCATTTGGCCCATCGGGTCTGCACCGACCACAATCCCACCCAGATCCTATCCGCTTAACCTATTTACCCTATTAGTCCCCCTGAGACTAAGGGGCAATTTAGCATGACCAATCAACCTAACTTGCACATCTTTGGAGTGTGGGAGGAAACTGGAGCACCCGGAGGAAACCCACGCAGACACGGGGAGAACGTGCGGACTCCACGCAGACACTGACCCGAGGCCGGGAATTGAACCCTGGGGCTGTGAGGCAGCAGCGCTAATCACTGTGCCACCGTGCCAAGGGTGTAAGTTTAAGGGAGATGTGCAGGGGTAAGTTTTTCACACAGAGAGTGGTGGGTGCCTGGAACACGCTGCCAGGGGAGGTGCTTGAAGCAGGTACATGAGCAAAATTTAAGAGGCATCTGGATGGGTCCATGAATAGGGAGGGAATAGAGGGATACGGACTGAGTAAGGACAGAAGGTTTTTTTTTAGTTTAGTTAGAGCATCAAGATCGGCACAGGTTTGGAGGGCCGAAGGACCTGTTCCTGTGCTGGACTTTGTCTTTGCCCCTTTGTTCTTTGTTCTACGAGGGGAAAGGTTGCAACGGCTGGGATTACAATCTCCACATGTCACACGGCGGTGACTAAGCCGTTGAGGGAGTGGGAGGGGAGATTCCGAGCTCTCCTATCAAGTCCCCTGTACAATTTAAGATTGACTCAAACCAGCCACTGTCTCTCTGACACCCAGAGAGAAGGGCGGACGCCAGGGCCAACATTTGGGACGGGCAGGTGCTGTGGACAGCCCCGGGAGCAGGACAGGACCCGAGAGCTCTCCGTTTCTGATTGGTGCTCCCTGCCTATTAAGAACAACAGCTGGAATAATAGAGTCCTCTGTACGGCCAACCCCATCGCACTCCAGCCCGAGGTGCCAGGGTAACTATTGCCCGATCACCAGAGGGCAATGTCACCCTGCCCATCACGGGTATAATAACTCCACTCACATTTTCATTCAGGTGCCACAGCCTCAGTACTGTTCAGGCATCAAGGTACTCTGACATGAGTGTACTTACTGCTGTGCTGTAGGAGAATTGGCCAATAATTTCTGCACAGCAAGATCCCACACACAGCAAAGCGGTAAATGTTTATTTTTGGATGCGGGATAAATACTGACCCCGTTCCCCACCCCAAGGTGAGCATCGTAACGTTTAAACCCTGTTGACAGCCACAGGAGTGCTCAATTTTGTTCTGTACCTGAAACTCAGCACCCGCTCAGCACTGACCCTCTGACAGTGCAGCACTCCCTCAGTACTGACCCTCTGACAGTGCAGCACTCCCTCAGCACTGACCCTCTGACAGTGCAGCACCCCCTCAGCACTGACCCTCTGACAGTGCAGCACTCCCTCAGCACTGACCCTCTGACAGTGCAGCACTCCCTCAGCACTGACCCTCTGACAGTGCAGCACCCCCTCAGCACTGACCCTCTGACAGTGCAGCACTCCCTCAGTACTGACCCTCTGACAGTGCAGCGCTCCCTCAGCACTGACCCTCTGACACTGCAGCACTCCCTCAGCCCTGACCCTCTGACAGTGCAGCACTACCTCAGTACAATGTTCCAGGGTACAGATGCTGTCGGAAAGATAGAACAGGAGGTAAGAGAGGAGGGGGAGTTGCATTTTTGATCAGGGAAAACATCACGGCCGTACTGAGAGGGGAGATATCCGAGGGTTTGGCCACTGAGTCTATATGGGTAGAGCTGAGAAACAAGAAGGAGGAAATCACTTTGATAGGGTTGTACTCTCAGCCCCCAAATAGTCAGCGGGAAATTGAGGAAAAAATATGTAAGGAGATTACAGATAGCTCCCAAGAAAAATAGGGTGGTAATAGTCGGAGATTTTAACTTTCCCAACATTGACTGGGACAGCCATAGTATTAGAGGGTTGGATGGAGGGAAATTTGTTGAGTGTATTCAGGAGGAATTTCTCATTCAGTATGTGGATGGCCCGACTAGAGAGGGGGCAAAACGTGACCTCCTCTTGGGAAATAAGGAAGGGCAGGTGACAGAAGCATTAGTGAGGGATCACTTTGGGACCCGTGACCGTAATTCTATTAGTTTTAAGATAACTATGGAGAATGATAGGTCTGGCCCAAAAGTTAAAATTCTAAATTGGGGCAAGGCCAATTTTGATGGTATCAGGCAGGAACTTTCAAAAGTTAATTGGGGGGAGTCTGTGGGAAGGCAAAGGGATGTCTGGTAAGGCAAAGGGAGTCTGTGGGAAGGCAAAGGGATGCTTTCAAAAGAGTGTTCAGTGCAAACACATTCCTCTTAGAGTGAAGGGCAAGGCTGGTGGAAGTCGGGAACCCTGGATGACTCGGGATATTGAGGCCCTGGTCAAGAAGAAGAAAGAGGCACATGACGTGCATAGGCAGTTGGGATCAAGTGAATCCCTTGAAGAGTATAGGGGCTGTAGGAGTAGAGTTAAGAGAGAAATCAGGAGGGCAAAAGGGAACACAGGATTGTTTTAGCAGATAAGGCAAAGGAGAATCCAAAGAACTTCTACAAATACATAAAGGCCAAAAGAGTAACAAGGGAGAGAGTAGGGCCTCTTAAGGATCAACAAGGTCATCTATGTGCAGATCCACAAAGGATGGGTGAGATCCTAAATGAATATTTCTCATCAGTATTTACTGTTGAGAAAAGCATGGATGTTAGGGAACTTGGGGAAATAAATAGTGATGTCTTGAGGAGTGTACATATTACAGAGAAGGAGGTGCTGGAAGTCTTAAAGCGCATCAAGGTAGATAAATCCCCAGGACCTGATGAGGTATATCCAGGACATAGTGGGAGGCTAGGGAGGAAATTGCGGGTCCCCTAGCAGAGATATTTGAATCATCGATAGTCACGGGTGAGGTGCCTGAAGATTGGAGGGTGGCAAATGTTGTGCCTTTGTTTAAAAAGGGCTGCAGGGAAAAGCCTGGGAACTACAGGCCGGTGAGCCTCACATCTGTGGTGGGTAAATTGTTGGAAGGTATTTTGAGAGACAGGATCTGCAGGCATTTAGAGACACAAGGACTGATTAGGGACAGTCAGCATGGCTTTGTGAGTGGAAAATCATGTCTCACAAATTTAATTGAGTTTTTTAAAGGCGTAACCAAGAAGGTAGATGAGGGCAGTGCAGTTGATGTTGTCTACATGGACTTTCGCAAGGCCTTTGACAAGGTACCGCATGGTAGATTGTTGCATAAGGTTAAATCTCACGGGATCCAGGGTGAGGTATCTAAATGGATACAAAGTTGGCTTGATGACAGAAGCCAGAGGGTGGTTGCAGAGGTTGTTTTTCAAACTGGAGGCCTGTGACCAGCGGTGTCCTCTGGGATCAGTGCTGGGCCCACTGTTATCTGTCATTTATATTAATGATTTGGATGAGAATATAGGAGGCATGGTTAGTAAGTTTGCAGATGACACCAAGATTGGTGACATAGTGGAAGTGAAGAAGGTTATCTCGGATTGCAACGGGATCTTGATCAACTCGGCCAGTGGGCTGACAAATGGCAGATGGAGTTTAATTTAGATAAATGCAAGGTGATGCATTTTGGTAGATTGAACCAGGGCAGGACTTACTCAGTTAATGGTAGGGTGTTGGGGAGAGTTACAGAACAAAGAGATCTAGGGATACAGGTTCATACCTCCTTGAAAGTGGAGTCACAGGTGGACAGAGTGGTGAAGAAGGTATTCGGCATGCTTGGTTTCATTGGTCAGAACATTGAATACTGGAGTTGGGATGTCTTGTTGAAGTTGTACAAGACATTGGTAAGGCCACACTTGGAATACTGTGTACAGTTCTGGTCACCCTATTATGGAAAGGATATTATTAAACTAGAAAGAGTGCGGAAGAGATTTACTAGAATGCTACCGGGACTTGATGGTTTGAGTTATAAGGAGAGGCTGGGTAGACTGGGACTTTTTTCCCTGGAGTGTAGAAGGCTGAGGGGTGATCTTATAGAGGTCTATAAAATAATGAGGGGCATAGATGAGGTAGATAGTCAATATCTTTTCCCAAAGGTAGAGGAGTCTAAAACTAGAGAGCATAGGTTTAAATTGAGAGGGGAGAGATACAAGTGTCCAGAGGGGAAATGTTTTCACACAGAGGGTGGTGAGTGTCTGGAACAAGCTGCCAGAGGTAGTAGTAGAGGCAGGTACAATTTTGTTTTTTAAAAACATTTAGTTACATGGTACGATGGGTATAGAGGGATATGGGCCAAATGCGGGAAATTGGGACTAGCGTAGAGTTTTTTAAAAAAAAGGGCGGCATTGACAAGTTGGGCCGAAGGGCCTATTTCCATGCTGTAAACCTCTCTGACTCTATGACTCTAGTACTGACCCTCTGACAGTGCAGCACTCCCTCAGTACTGACCCTCTGACAGTGCAGCACTCCCTCAGCACTGACCCTCTGACAGTGCGGCACTCCCTCAGTACTGACCCTCTGACAGTGCAGCACTCCCTCAGCACTGACCCTCTGACAGTGTGGCACTCCCTCAGCACTGACCCTCTGACAGTGCGGCACTCCCTCAGTACTGACCCTCTGACAGTGCAGGACTCCCTCAGTACTGACCCTCTGACAGTGCAGGACTCCCTCAGTACTGAAGACCATGAAACTATTGTCAATTGTCGGGAAAAACCATCTGGTTCACTAATGTCCTTTAGGGAAGGAAATCTGCCGTCCTTACCCCGGTCTGGCCTACATGTGACTCCAGAGGCAAAGCAATGTGGGTGACTCTCAACTGCCCTCGGGCAACTAGGGATGGGCAATAAATGCTGGCCCAGCCAGCGACACCCGTGTCCCAGGAATGATTGAAAGATTGGATCTGCGCGCGAGTGCGTTTGTTGGTTGTGAGAGTTTGATGTGAACAAATTGCCCAGTCGCCAATGACCACACTTTAGTGGAGCCTCATTGATAGTCCGAGCGTTCCGGGAAGATCCCGCGATGGTGATCGGTGTGAAAGGAACACGCACTGTTTTTAACCCTTCAGCTGCTGGTCAGTTTCAAAGCATGGGCCTGTCCATCCTGACCCGTCACAATGGTCCCACACCTCCCTTGTGGGGGTGAGGAGGGGTGTGGGGGGTGGGGGGAGGGGGGATGGGGAGGAGGGGAGAGCCGGCAAGAACAGAGCCAACATCCTGATCTTCTGTACAGCCGGGCGGGTGAGATTTGCACTTTGCCTGGATGACGCACACCGCCGGGGTTTGGCCGTTAAGTAAACACGACCATTAATGAGGGAAAGAACGAGAGAGAGAAACTGCAACAAGCAAAAGTCCACAACATTTCTTTCACCTCTCTCATTTGGGCCGTACTCAGAGTCCCCCCCCCGCGCCACCCCCCACCAGCCCGCAGCCCAGACCCGCCTGGCATCCGGAAGTCCCTGGGCTCCAGAACTCAAAGATTTGGATGAGAGCGCTGGAGGCACGGTGGCACTGTGGTTAGCACTGCTGCCTCACAGCACAGAGACTTGGGTTCAATTCCTGGCTTGGGTGCAGAGTCTGCATGTTCTCCCCGTGTCTGCGTGGGTTTCCTCCGGGTGCTCAAGTTTCCTCCCACAGTCCGAAAGGCGTGCTGGTTAGGGTGCATTGGCCATGCTAAATTCTCCCTCAGCGTACCCGAACAGGCGCTGGAGTGTAGCGACTAGGGGATTTTCACAGTAACCTCATTGCAGTGTTAATGTAAGCGTACTTGTGACACTAATAATTAAACTTATAACCGCACAATCAAAATGAAAATACAAAAGATGCTCTGATGAAGATTAAGGTTTGCAAATGAAGAGCTGGCTGGCCTTGGCACAGGAAGTCTGGGTTATTCATTCTTTTTTTTCTGGTGTTTCTTGCTCTGCAAGATTGAGTTGAAGGAGTGTTTGCATGCAGCCCAGGGACAGTGCTTTCCCAGCCCCACACACACCCACCGCACTGTTACTCATTGCAACAGCCCCTTCAGCAGGCCAGCAAGTGCAACTTTTTCATACACCCCCTTTTCCGATCCCAGTTGCAAAGTCAATCGGGCGGAAAGAATTAAACCCGGCCCCCCACCTTCTCCATCGGAGCGTACGAACATCCGACTCTGGAGCAGGAGTAGGCCATTCGGCCCCTCAAGCCTGCTCCGCCATTTGATAAGGTCACAGCTGATCTCACTGTAAGGTGGCACGGTGGCACAGTGGTTAGCACTGCTGCTTCACAGCTCCAGGGTCCCGGGTTCGATTCCCGGCTCGGGTCACTGTTTGTGTGGAGTTTGCACATTCCCCTCGTGCCTGCGTGGGTTTGCTCCGGTTTCCTCCCACAGTTCAAAGATGTGCGGGTTAGGTTGATTGGCCAGGTTAAAAATTGCCCCTTAGAATCCTGAGATGTGTAGGTTAGAGGGATTAGTGGGTAAAATATGTGGGGGTAGGGCCTGGGTGGGATTGTGGTCGGTGCAGACTCGATGGGCCGAATGGCCTCCTTCTGCACTGTAGGGTTTCTATGATTTCTAACCTCGACCCCACATTCCTGCCGACCCCCCGATAACCCTTCACCCCCTCGTTCATCACCAATCTCTCTCACTCTGCCTTAAAACAAATTCAGAGATTCTCTTAGTCCGGTTAATCCCATCCACCTTCCTTTCTCAGCTCAGCAAAGGAAGAATATAGCTTTTCTTTATGTTTGATCCTGTTTGCCTCACTAGTGTACGATTGTAGTGTAGGCGGCATGGTGGCACAGTGGTTAGCACTGCTGCCTCACAGCGCCAGGGACCCAGGTTCAATTCCCGGCCTTGGGTCGCTGTCTGTGTGGAGTTTGCACATTCTCCCCGTGTCTGCATGGGTTTCCTCCAGGTGCTCTGGTTTCCTCCCCCTGTCCAAAGATGTGCAGGTTAGGTGGATTGGCCATGCTAAATTGGCCCTTAGTGGCAGGGGATTAGCAGGGTAACAGGGATTACGGGGATGGGGCCTAGGTGGGATTGTGGTCGGTGCAGACTCGATGGGCCGAATGGCCTCCTTCTGCAATGTAGGGATTCTATGATTGAGTCAGCTTGCTGCGCATTCTATCTCACAGTAACACAGGGGAGGCGATGGTCTGGTGGTATTATATCACTCGACTACTAAATCCAGAAACTCAACTGAAGTTCTGGGGACCCGGGTTCGAATCCCGTCACGGCAGGTGGTGGAATTTGAATTCAAATAAAAAAATATACGGAATTAAGAATCTACTGATGACCATGAAACCATTGTCGGAAAAACCCATCTGGTTCCTTTAGGGAAGGAAATCTGCCGTCCTTACCCCGGTCTGGCCTACATGTGACTCCAGAGCCACAGCAATGTGGGTGACTCTCAACTGCCCTCGGGCAACTAGGGATGGGATAAATGTTGTTAGATGTCTCACAACTCCAGGTTAAAGTCCAACGTTTACCTCAGTCCAACGCTGGTATCTCCACATCAATAAACGTTAGCCAGCCAGCGATGTTCATGTCCCACGAATGAGTAATAGAAAATAAATAAATCATGTTTTTCGATTCACTCAAGATTTTAACTATCTCTATTCAGTCTCTCATTGACTGTCTCTGCACTAAGGGCGGTAACTTGATGCTTTCTCTGTTTTAGCAAAGCCTTTCGTTATAGCTACAATTCCAGTAAACCCCTTCTTCCTCTTTCAGCCTCATTGCTCACTACCTAACGTCCAAAGCACTGGTTTCAAACATCAATCCAGATTGGGCTCAGACAGACCAATAACAATCAAACAAAACTCATCTGATTCCGTTGCTGGATACCTCCATTTATATGCACATCCAAACATAGGAATTAGGATCAGGAGGAGGCCACTCTGCCCCTCGAGCCTGCTGCCCCATTCACAGCTGAGCTGATTGTAACCTCAACCCCACATTCCTGCCGACCCCCCGATAACCTTTCACCCCCTCGTTCATCAAGAATCTCTCTCGCTCTGCCTTAAAAATATTCACAGACTCTGCTTCCACGGCCTTTTGAGGAAGAACGTTCCAGAGACTCACCCCCCCCTCTGAGAGAAAGAAATTCCCCTCATCTCCGTCTTAAATGGGCGACCCCTTATTTTTAAACAGTGACCCCGAGTTCTAGATTCTTCCACAGGAGGAAACATCCTCTCCACGTCCACCCTGAATAACTTTACCCCCCGTCCCCATCCCCGAGAAGCCTACACTTTCATCCCTGTACCTTTGCTAGGTGTTCTTGCAGCTGTCTACTCTGGCAAACTCCCCGTAAATCTCCCCCCACCACCTCTCTGCCTCTCCCTCTCCTCCTTTAAGACGGTCCTCAAATATCTCCCTCTTTGACCGTCTTCCCGGTGACTTGGCATGTTGCAAAATTTATTTATAGCACAGAAAGTGGCCATTCGCCCCTTCGTATCCATGGCAGCCGTCACGTACCCATGTAGCCTCAGCTTGCTTTCAGCTTGTGTTCTGGAACATTTCACTTTGTGCGTCGCCGTGTACTTTTCGATTTTAAATGTGAGAGTTTCTGCTGCTCCCGCCCTTTCAGGCAGCGAGTTTCAGACCCCCACACAACTCTCTCGGTGAAAGTATTTTCCCCTCAAATCATGTGTGAACCTGTTCCTACCCGAAATCGACACAAAAACCTCAGCCAGGAGGGAAATAGGACTGCGTGACCTGCCCTATCCCTCGTCGCTTTCTACTTTAGGTCACATTCCTTCAGCCTTCCCTGTTTCCAAATCTCCCCTCGCATCCCAAACTCCCCAGCACAGACACAATGGGCCAAATGGCCTCTTTCTGTTAGCACTGCTGCCTCACAGCGCCAGGAACCTGGGTTCGATTCCCGGCTCGGGTCACTATGTGGAGTTTGTACATTCTCCCCGTGTCTGTGCGGGTTTCACCCGGGTGCTCCGGTTTCCTCCCACAGTCCGAAAGACGCGCTGGTTAGGTGCATTGGCATTGCTAAATTCTCCCTCAGTGCACCCAAACAGGTGCTGGAGTGTGGCGACTAGGAGATTTTCACAGTTACTTCATTGCAGTGTTAATGCAAGCCTACTTGTAAATAATAAATAAACTTTAAACAGCAATCTGGTAGTTTCATGGTCATCATGACAGAACATTTTGTTTGTTTAAAATTCAAGAGGTTTTTCTCCAGGAGAATTTAAATTCCTGCCCTAGTGAGATTTGAACTCATGTCCCCAGATCATTTGGACTGGCCTCTGGATTACAGAAGCCAGGAGCATGAACACTCCAATACCCCATTACTACCACATACATTATTTAATATCATAGCATAATTAAATGTTTCATTCTTTAATTTATTTGCACATTTAACAAAGCTCCAACACTCAAGAAGCTTGGCACCATCCAGGACAAAGCAGCTTGATTGGCACCCCATCCACAAACATTCAATCCCTCCGACGCTCAGTAGCAGCAGTGTGTACCATCTACAAGATGCACTGCAGCAATTCACCAAAGATCCTTCAGCAGCACCTCCCAAACCCATGACCACTTCCATCCAGAAGGACAAGGGCAGCAGATACCTGGGAACACCCCCACCTGCAAGTTCCCCTCCAAGCCACTCACCATCCTGACTTGGAAATATATCGCCGTTCCTTCGTAGTCGCTGGGTCAAAATCCTGGAATTCCCTCCCTAACGGCATTGTGGGTCAACCCACAGAACATGGACTGCAGCGATTCAAGAAGGCAGCTCACCACCACCTTCTCAAGGGCAACTAGCGATGGGCAATAAATGCTGGTCAGCCAGCGACACCCATGTTCCACGAATGAATAAAAAAATACATTTTGGATAAACCCATATTATTATATCAGTGTTTAAGATAGAACTAGATTAAATACATCATAAATTTCAATATCATTATCGTCCAACGTATTGGATAATGAAGTTTTGTATTTATTATTCAATTTTGGAAACATAGAAACATCGAAACTGGAAGCAGGAGGAGGCCATTCAGCCCTTCCAGCCTGCTCCAACATTCATTTTATTCATGGCTGATCATCGAATTCAATATCCTGATTCCCCCCCTTCCCCCCGTATCCCTTGATCCCTTTAGCCCCAAGAGTGATATCTAATTTCTTCCAATCACACAACATTTTGGCCTCAACTACTTTCTGTGGGAGTGAATTCCACACTCACCATCCTCTGGGTGAAGAAATTTCCCCTCACCTCGGTTCTAAAAGGTTTACCCCTTATCCCCAAACTCTGACCCCGAGTTCTGGACTCCCTCACCATCAGGAACATTCTTTCTGAATCTACCCTGCCTAACCCTGTTAGAATTTTATAAGTTTCTATCAGATCCCCTCTCACTCTTCTCAGCTCCAGTGAATATAATCCTAACCGACTTAGTCTCTCCTCATGAGACAGACCTGCCATCCCAGGAATCAGCCTGGTAAACCTTCCCTGTACTCCCTCTATAGCAAGGACATCCTTCCTCAGATAAGGACACCAAAACTGCGCACAATACTCCAGGTGTGGCCTCACCAACAGAATGTACAATTGCAGCAAAACATCCCTATCCCTGTACACAAATCCTCAAATTTTATAACAAATTTATGCAAATATCACATAAATAATCATACATTTTCTCATCAGAATATTTTAATCACACATTTAACAGTGACATTTCTGTGAAATAGCTAATTATATATCATCATATTTAATTTTACATTCTATAAATAAATATTTTAGCAGTACGTTGTATATTTTTAGATCTGTCTGTATTATTGAAATAGGAATTTGAATGTTTCATTATTTAGATTTGATAATATGTGATTAAACATAGTAACAATTTGATGCACGGAATCAGTACATATCGTCATACTTCACCACTGGCCATGAAACATAGAAAATTCAACATTCCAATGTGAATAATTACATCTATATATTAAGCCACTCTAAAGTTTAATGTTTCATTAATTAGATTTAACATTCCATATAATCAGATATTGAATTGTTAATCATGGCTCTCCATAGTGCAATATTTGATTATTCTATTTTCAGAGTTTATACATTGTAAATTTACAGATACATTTACACATTATTCATCATTTATACAGTAAGAATTAATGAATTAATGTTTCAGTTAGAGATGGTATGGTTAAATCATCACTCAGTGTGCATTCCCATTAATGCTGCACATCATTATATGTTGAGATATCAAATTATTATTACACACGGTATTCAAATACCTTCCTAAAATTTCATCAGTTAACATAGATCAGGGCGGCATGGTGACACAGTGGTCAGCACTGCTGCCTCATGGCACCAGGGACCCGGGTTCGATTCCTGGCTTGTGTGGGGTCTGCACATTCTCCCCATGTCTGCATGCGTTCCCTCCGGGTGCTCCAGTTTCCTCCCACAGTCCGAAAGACATGCTGGTTAGGTGCATTGACCATGCTAAATTGCCCCTCAGTGTACCCGAACAGGCGCCAGAGTGTGGAGACTAGGGGATTTTCATGGTAGTTGCATTGCAGTGTTAATTTAAGTTTATTTATTAGTGTCACAAGTGAGCTTACATTAACACTGCAATGAAGTTACTGTGAAAATCCCCTAGTCACCACACTCCAGCGCCTGTTCGGATATGTAAGTCTACTTGCAACACTAATAAATAAACTGTTTTTTGGGGATAAAATAAACTTTAACTTTAGATCATATAAACTATGGTTTTATCCTGGGATACCATGACATTGAGTTAATTACTTTATGTATATATATTGCCAAATTTAACTGTTCATTGTTACAGTTTATACATAATTTCTCAAAAATCTTGCATTCATTAATTTTTATGTTTGACGCATTCTTAAAAAGAAATCTTTAAAATAAATCATTAATTTTCTTTTTTAAAAATCATTAATTATTCACTTTAATATTTCATACATGTTTTAAACATTTTCTTAAAAAATCTTTCATCAATTCTTCATTTTAATGCGATACACATTATTTAAGGATTTTCTCAAAAAATTTGCATGAATTACTTTTTATTTTTGATGCATTCTTAAAGTATTTTCTTTTTTAAAACTTCATTAAATGTTCATTTTAATATTTCATACATGTTTTAAGCATTTTCTTAAAAAATCTTTCATCAATTCTTCATTTTAATGTTTTATATGTCAAATATTTTCCAAAAAATCTTACATTAGTAATGTATAAAAATAAACAAAGTATTTTCTAAAACAAATCTTTCATTTCTAGTTTACTGGTTTATTTGTATATTTTATACACTTAAAATATTTTCTAAAACAAATCTCAAATTACTAGTTTATTTGTATATTTGATACACAAAATATTTTCTAAAACAAATCTCAAATTACTAGTTTATTTGTATATTTGATACACAAAATATTTTCTAAAACAAATCTCAAATTACTAGTTTATTTGTATATTTGATACACAAAATAGGTTCTAAAACAAATCTCAAATTACTAGTTTATTTGTATATTTGATACACAAATTATGTTCTAAAACAAATCTCAAATTACTAGTTTATTTGTATATTTGATACACTTAAAATACTTCCTAAAACAAATCTCAAATTATTAGTTTATTTGTATGTTTTATATATTTCTTTTTTTAAAAACCTTCCGTTACTTGTTCGTTTCTATGTTTGTATATTGTAAAAATATTTCCAAAAAAACAATCTTCCGTTAATTGGAATAATTAATTAGTAATCGATTTTATAAAAGTAGTAATTTAATGAGTAATGATCTTAATATGTATTGAGATATTTAATTATTCCGTTCTCTATCTCCTGTGTCAGTTAAATAGCTTTCTGAATGTTACATCAATTGGATTAGACGAGACATAATTAATTGTCACTCTGTATTAGAATGTTTTAATGTTCCCGCTTTGACATTACATTTAACATCGCCTAACTCAACACAATGATAACCCGATGAATCGTGCAATTACATACTGGGGTCGCTCACTCCGCGTTCTTCAACAAGAGAGCATTGCATTTGCAAAGATGCGCTGCAGTGTGCACCCTTGCAAATGTTCAAACTGTTCCTGCACTAACAGCATTGGAAATGCAAAGGTCTCACATTTATCATACAATCGGCGATCTCAGTGTTTGGTGGTGCTTGGGAACATGTCTCCCTTGTCAAGTGTGTGTGAGATTTTCGATTAGGTGTGTGAGAAGGTGCAATGAAAACTGAGATGGGAATCTAAGGGGGATTTACACATTGAGCCCACCAGCGTCCAATACCAGCGTGCTGGTGTTTTATACAGATATGTAAAACATATACTAATTAGTGGGACACAATATTTAAAAAAGCAGGTTAAAACCACCCACTGATCTCAGAGTGGCCAAGCGCTGTCTCATCCCGTATCACAGCATTATTTGAACAGTTCTGGTGAAAATTTGGCAGTTACTGACGAGGCAAGCTGCTTCCCGCAGAAGTGTAATTTACTGCACGGTTTAATTTGTAAATTGACCGAGCTGGCACGTCATGTTTTCTTTCAAACATAAATCAAGTCGAAACTCGTTCAGCCAAAGAACAGGAAACCTGTTCGCTTGAAGGAGACGGCTCTGTGGGCTATACTACTGCTATTGAGATCTCTCAGCTCTCCCCACACACACACACCTTGTCCCTCGGTGCTCTGAGTCTACTCCTCATTCTCACCCATCCATGCAATTCAGTGGCCCAAACACCTTGTAACACATGAATTAAGTTCAGGACGAGGTCATTCAGCCCCTCCAGCCTGCTGCCCCGTTCACAGCTGATCTGATTGTAACCTCAACCCCACATTCCTGCCGACCCCCCGATAACCTTTCACCCCCTCGTTCATCAAGAATCTCTCTCACTCTGCCTTAAAAATATTCACAGACTCTGCTTCCACTGCCTTTTGAGGAAGAACGTTCCAGAGACTCACCCCCCCTGAGAGAAAGAAATTCCCCTCATCTCCGTCTTAAATGGGAGACCCCTTATTTTTAAACAGTGACCCCGAGTTCTAGATTCTCCCACAAGAGGAAAGAATCCCGTCAATAAATACCCCCTCAGGATCTTTCAATAAAGTCGGCTCTTTCTCTTCGAGAAGCCTAACTGCATTCGGCATGCTTGGGTTCATCGGTCAGAACATTGAATACAGGAGTTGGGACATCTTGTTGAAGTTGTACAAGACATTGATTGGTAAGGCCACACTTGGAATGCTGTATACAGTTCTGGTCACCCTATTATGGAAAGGATATTATTAAACTAGAAAGAGTGCAGAAAAGATTTACTAGGATGCTACCGGGACTTGATGGATTGAGTTATAAGGAGAGGCTGGATAGACTGGGACTTTTTTCTCTGGAGCGTAGGAGGCTGAGGGGTGATCTTATAGAGGTCTATAAAATAATGAGGAGCACAGATCAGCTAGATAGTCAATATCTTTTCCCAAAGGTAGGAGAGTCTAAAACGAGAGGGCATAGGTTTAAGGTGAGAGGGGAGAGATACAAAAGTGTCCAGAGGGGCAATTCTTTTCACTCAGAGAGTGGTGAGTGTCTGGAACAAGCTCTAGAGGTAGTAGTAGAGGCGGGTACAATTTTGTCTTTTAAAAAGCGTTTAGATAGTTACATGGGTACGATGGGTATAGAGGGATAGGGGCCAAATGCGGGCAATTGGGATTAGTTAACGGGTTTTTAAAAAAGGGTGGCATGGACAAGATGGGGCGAAGGGCCTGTTTCCATGCTGTAAACCTCTATGACTCTATAATGTCCCCTTGGAGCAGTGGCTCCCAAACTTTTATATGTCATACCAGACCTTTAACTATAAAGCATTTTGAGGCACACATCATATTATCTCTGTCTACTCCCCTTAGGGGGAACTTTATTTTTAACTTGCCCCTGTCCTCCATTAGAGAAGGAAATCTGCCTTCCTTACCCAGTCTGGCCGTCATTCTAATTTGATTTATTATTGTCACATGTATTAATATACAGTGAAAAGTATTGTTTCTTGCGCTATGCAGACAAGGCATACCGTTCATAGAGAAGGAAAGGAGAGGATGCAGAATGTAGTGCTACAGTCATAGCTAGGGTGCAGAGAAAGATCAACTGAGTGCGAGGTAGGTCCATTCAAAAGTCTGATGGCAGCAGGGAAGAAGCTGTTCTTGAGTCGGTTGGTGCGCGACCTCAGACTTTGACTCCATGTGACTCCAAATCCCACAGCAATGTGGTCGACTCTTAAATACTCTCTGAAATGGCCCAGAAAGCTGCGGCACAGTGGTTAACACTGCTGCCTCACAGCGCCAGAGACCCAGGTTCGAATCCGGCCTTAAGTGACTGTCTGTGCAGAGTCTGCACATTCTCCCCATGTCTGCATGGGTTTCTTCCGGGTGCTCCAGTTTCCTCCCACACTCCAAAGATGTGCAGGTTGGGTGGATTGGCCATGCTAAATTGTCCCTTAGTGTCCAAAGATGTGCAGGTTAGGTGAATTAGCCGTGGTATAAGTGTGAGGTTACAGGGATAGAGGGCCTGGTTAAGATGCTCTGTCAGAGAGTCAGTGCAGACCTGATGGGCTGAATGGCCTCTGTTTGCACTGTAGGGATTCCATCTCAGAATGATAACTCATTTTCATTTTAAACATACCGCTCGCTTTCAGAACACATTCCCGGCGACTGGATATCTTGGCTGGAATTCTACCAACCCCGCCCGCCACAGGAATCGGAGCGGGCGAGGGGGAGGGGGGATTTTCCAGTCTCGGGACAGGCAAGGCCGTAAAACCCCCGGCCCCTTCTTTCTCCCATTTGACCACAATGCCCTAACAATAGGTACAGCACGGAAGGAGGCCACTCGGCCCATCACATCCCTGCTGTCTCACCTCCCCTTTGCTTTTCCCCATTATCTAACAGTTACACATTTATTGGCAGAGTTTTTTTTAACAACAACTGACAATGGTTTTAAGGTGTGGAGATGCCGGCGTTGGACTGGGGTAAACACAGTAAGAAGTTTAACAACACCAGGTTAAAGTCCAACAGGTTTATTTGGTAGCAAAAGCCACACAAGCTTTCGAGGCTCTGAGCCCCTTCTTCAGGTGAAGAAGGGGCTCAGAGCCTCGAAAGCTTGTGTGGCTTTTGCTACCAAATAAACCTGTTGGACTTTAACATGGTTTTAAGGTCAGAATTACAGCACGGTGCCACAGTAGGAAGAAAGACAGAACAATGAAAACAGCAACAGCTGAACCACAGCCCTTTGTAGACTTAATCTGCCGTTATCTTAGCAAGGAGGGGGGGGGGGGGGGAAGGTAAATATAGATGAGGCTGGAGTTGCTTGCTGCAAAAAATAACAAAGCCAGTAGCGAGGGTAGGCAGATAGCAGGAAGCGGAAAGGGATGTGGGCACACACCGATATTTTCCACTCAGCCCAAGCCCCGCTCTTTGTTTCTGAAAATACATCTATTGTTTTAAATACACGCGCTCACATCGCACTGAGTGCGGGGCGAGGCGTCTCTCTCTCTCTCACTGAGATCCTCGCCACTTGTTTCGTAGAGGAGTTGGTGACATGTTTTTGCGTGTGTGCCTATGCTTACCCAGTTGGCAGCTGTCCTCCGACCCTCTGCCAGGTGTCAGGGGTTGGCGGGGCGGTGGGTAGTGGGGTGGGGGGGATCGGGGGGGGTGGTTGGTGCTGACACTCTCAGTGTAACCTGGCTGATTCACCAGTCAGCAAGTTTCTCAATATCTCAAACTGCAACAACAGCACGCGCTTGTACAGAGACCCAGCCGCTTCTTAGAATCCCTACAGTGCAGAAGGAGGCCATTCGGCCCATCGAGTCTGCACCCACCACAATCCCACCTAAGGCCCTGGCCCCGTAACCCCACATATTTACCCTGCTCATCCTCCTGACACTAAGGGGCAATTTTAGCATTGGATTTGATTTATTATTGTCACATGTATTGGGATACAGTGAAAAGTATTGTTTCTTGCGCGCTATACAGACAAAGCATACCGTTCATAGAGAAGGAAAAGAGAAATTCCCTGCCAGGGAGCTGGGTTCGATTCCCGGTTTGGGTCACTGTTGGTGTGGAGTCTGCACGTTCTCCCCATGTCTGCGTGGGTTTCCTCCGGTTTCCTCCCACAGTCCAAAAGACGTGCGGGTTAGGTGGATTGGCCGTGCTAAATTCTCTCTCAGTGTACCCGAACAGGCACCGGAGTGTGGCGACTAGGGGATTTTCACAGTAACTTCATTGCAGTGTTAATGTAAGCCTACTTGCAGTATGTAGTGTCACAGTCATAGCTAGCCAATCCACCTAAACCGCAGATCTTTGGACTGTGGGAGGAAACCGGAGCACCAGGAGGAAACCCACGCAGACACGGGGAGAATGTGCAAACTCCACACAGACAGTGACCCGAGCCGGGGATTGAACCTGGGCCCCTGGCGCTGCTAACCACTGTGCCACCGTGCCGTCCTGTTGCCACACCGTCTCGGTAACGTGTCCAGGCGTCTGCTCAAGTCGGACGGAGAGAATATTCAAACGTTGTCAGTTAAAGAGATCATAATTGAAATAAAATATTCTCGTGGGAGACGATTACAAATACCCAGGCTGCTGCCAAACCAATCTGCTTCACAAATTCCGATGTTGAGGAAGGAAACCTGCTGTCTCACATGTCTAGCTTATATGTGCATTCTATAAGACCAGAAGATGTTGGAGCAGAAGTGGGCCATTCGGCCCATCGAGTCTGCTCTGCCATTCAACAAGATGCTGGCTGATCTCAAGGTGATATTGCCCCGTTCTCCCCATCCCCCTCCACACCTTTCGAGTCTAGAAATCCATATATTTCCTTCTTTAATATATTCGCAGATATGGGCTCCTCAGCTTTCTGTGGTAGAAAATTCCACAGGATCATAGAGTCATAGAATCCCGACAGTGCAGAAGGAGGCCTTTCAGCCCATCGAGTCTGTACCGACCTTACCCGGGCCCCCTCCTCTACCCTATCCCCATAACCTTGCATATTTCCCATGGCCAATCCACCTAACCGGCACATCTTTGGAAACTAATGGGTAACTTAGGGATTCTATGCGACTCCAAGCGCAAGATGAGTGTGAGTGTGAATGTGAGTGTGAGCGTGCATGTGCGTACACGTGCACGTGTGTGTGTGTGTGCGCACGTGTGTGTGCGCACGCGTGTGCGTGTACCCGCCCCCCCCCCCCCCCCCCCCCAATGGGGCAGCTGTGAGGTGACAAGGAAAATGTATGTAAAGGTCCTGCAGGTAAACACACAGTGGAGGTGTGCGGAATGAAGCCAGGTTTGTTCTGGGGAATCTCCTTTGCTGTGAATTGCTGTGTTGGCGACCGGGACACTTCCAGGGGCAGCTGGATGTTGCTCTTTGCAGTCAAGGGCAGTTGCATGAAGCACACTGTGTGCCCTGTGTGCAGGATGAGATTAATACCTTACCACACGTACCATCACACAGTGTGCTCCTGTGGTAATAACAGCCTCCAGTTTAATGTGGCCCCTTCCCCCCCCCATACCTCCATAATCCCAATTGTAGTTTCATTCGTATCCATCACTAGCAACCCTTGTTCCTCTCAGTTAATCGGCATGTTGTTGTGTTTGATTTTGCTTGTTTAATTGACACCCCTGTACCTTCATTCATCTGCGTAACTGTCACAATCTCTCTCTCTCTCTCTCTCTCCACTGATACAAGAAAGAGTGCTTTCTATGGTGCATCTGTAAAAGTTGGTGAGAGTCGTAGCTGACATGGCAAATTTCCTTAGTCTCCTGAGAAAGTAGAGGCGTTGGTGGACTTTCTTACCTATAGTGTCGGTCCCCCCCATACTGACACTAAGAAAGACCACCAACGCCTCTACTTTCTCAGAACACGAAGGAAATTTGGCATGTCAGCTACGACTCTCACCAACTTTTACAGATGCACCATAGAAAGCATTCTTTCTGGTTGTATCACAGCTTGGTATGGCTCCTGCTCTGCCCAAGACCGCAAGGAACTACAAAAGGTCATGAACGTAGCCCAGTCCATCACACAAACCAGCCTCCCATCCATTGACTCTGTCGACACTTCCCGCTGCCTCGGCAAAGCAGCCAGCATAATTAAGGACCCCACGCACCCGGACATTCTCTCTTCCACCTTCTTCCGTCGGGAAAAAGATACAAAAGTCTGAGGTCACGCACCGACCGACTCAAGAGCAGCTTCTTCCCTGCTGCCGTCAGACTTTTGAATGGACTTACCTTGCATTAAGTTGATCTTTCTCTGCACCCTAGCTATGACTGTAGCAATACATTCTGCACTCTCTCCTTTCCTTCTCTATGAACGGTATGCTTTGTCTGTATAGCGTGCAAGAAACAATACGTTTCACTGTATCCCAATACATGTGACGAGAATAAATCAAATCAAATCAAACCCACACCCCCTATGATTCTTTTGTTTAAATTACACTCCTGTGTTTATTCTATTTATCTCTTCCCCTGACACCCCTGTGATTAGGTTCCCGATTTAATCGAGCTGTGGAAAAGTTAGGTTCATATACACTGGAGTTGGGAGAGGTTAGGTTTGTATCCACTGGAGTTTAGAAGATTAAGAGGCGACTTGATCGAAACCTTTCAGATCCTGAGGGGGTATTTATTGACAGGGTGGATGTGGAGAGGATGTTTCCTCCTGTGGAAGAATAGAGAACTCGGGGTCACTGTTTAAAAATAAGGGGTCGTCCATTTAAGACGGAGATGGGGGGAATTTCTTTCTCTCAGGGGGGGCTGAGTCTCTGGAACGTTCTTCCTCAAAAGGCAGTGGAAGCAGAGTCTGTGAATATTTTTAAGGCAGAGCGAGAGAGATTCTTGATGAACGAGGGGGTGAAAAGTTATCGGGGGGTCGGCAGGAATGTGGGGTTGAGGTTACAATCAGATCAGCTGTGAATGGGGCAGCAGGCTCGAGGGGCAGAGTGGCGGCACGGTAGCACAGTGGTTAGCACTGCTGCTTCACAGCTCCAGGGACCTGGGTTCGATTCCCGGCTTGGGTCACTGTCTGTGTGGAGTTTGCACATTCTCCTCGTGTCTGCATGGGTTTCCTCCGGGTGCTCCGGTTTCCTCCCACAGTCCAAAGATGTGCGGGTGAGGTTGATTGGCCATGCTAAAATTGCCCCTTAGTGTCCTGAGATGCATAGGTTATAGGGATTAGTGGGTGGGATATGGGAGTAGGGTCTGGGTGGGATTGTGGTCGGTGCAGACTCGATGGGCCGAATGGCCTCTTTCTGTACTGTAGGGTTTCTATGATATTCTATGAGTGGCCTCCTCCTGACCCTAATTAGTATGTCCCTTTGTACCTCCTTTACAGTTGTAGTTCCCTTTTTAAAGTGTCTCTGTTAATTATATCCACTATTTATTTTATAGCCTCCCATTGCCTCAGCCTTCCTCTTAGTGACATTGCTGAGGTAATTATAATTTCTGTCTCATGCTATCAGCTATTTATAGTTTAATTTCTCTCCCTGTTATTTATATTTCCCTTTTATTTATCCCTGTTACGATGAGCTGAAGGGCCTTCTTGCTGTGCTGTAAATTCGACTCGATTCCAGATTCCATCCATCTCCCCGCTTTGAATAATTCACTTATGTAATGTTAAATCTATTCCTTCTGTAACGCACCTCTTGGTCACTCTCTGGTCAATGTATCCCATTCCCTGTTGTAAGGTTCTCCCCGGTTAAGTATTTTGCTTTGTCTCACAGCTAATTACATCCTCCCCACTTAACAAATCTCCCTTTGAACACATCCTCCCTGAGGACGGCACAGTGGTTAGCACTGCTGCCAGTTCGATTCCCGATTTGGGTCACTGTCTGTGCGGAGTCTGTACGTTCTCCCCTTGTCTGCGTGGGTTTCCTCCGGGTGCTCGCGTTTCCTCCAACAGTGCAAAAGACGTGCGGGTTAGGTGCATTGGCCATGCTAAATTCTCCCTCAGTGTCCCCGAACAGGCACCAGAGTGTGGCGATTGGGGGATTTTCACAGTAACTTCATTGCAGTGTTAATGTAAGCCCACTTGTGAAACTAATAAATAACTTAATATAAACCTAATATATCTTCCCATTAATTGTAATCCTTGCATTTTGTGGTGTAGATTTCCCCTGTTAACACACATCTGACTGCTCATGTAATATCCACTTTTCAAGTTACAATTCCTGTTTAATGTGTTTGACATACCGCTTGTTGATATCATTAAATTGTTGCTGGTTCTGTTCTGTTCTTTAAATTCCCCGTTTTAATCTACCAGTCTGTTAATCAACATTCAATGCTGCCGTGGTTAATAACATTCCCAGTTTAATGTATTCACCTATTGAATTTATCACTATTTTAATTAAATTCCCCGGTCAGACACTACCCTGTGAATTATATTTCTTCATTGATGTATCTTCCTGATTGTTATATTTCTGATATCTGTGTTATTTACTTTTCCATGTCAGTGTGCAGTCTGGTTAATAATATCCAGTATATATGCTGATTAATCTATCACCCTGTTAATTATATTTCCCTTTTATAATTCTATGTCCCTTTCAAGGACATTTCCTTCCCTACAGCATCCCTGTGTTATAGACGATCCCTATTACATTAGTCTCTCAGTCATTCTGCCTTATATTCTCCTGTTTAATTCTCCCAGTTAACATGTTAACTAGGTCCTAGATTAATCTCTTCAATATAGTCCCTGATTAGTGTGGTTCTGAATTGTACCCCCCATTTTTAAATCATATATTCCATTGTCCCCCTTGTTTTTATCCTCTTTTTAAATCATATATTCCATTATCCCCCCTGTTTGGTTTACCTAAGTTTAAATGTATCTGTGTGTGCCCTGTTTAATGAGTCACTCTAAGATATCTCAGTGTGGATCCCAGTTCAATGCTGCGCCCTGTTTAAGATAGATTGGTGTCTGTTTAAATTTCCTGTTTGAACTCCCAGTGTTAATTTGATTTGTACTTTACGGTGTCTGACAGTGAAGGGTAACCCTGTTTAATCCAGCTCCACATCATAATCCAGCTCCCGGCAGCTAATGATATTCCCCTGTTTGATCTATCATTCTAGACCCCATCTAAACTATCACTGTAAAATTGTAGTGCTTTGATAGTGAATCCTCTCTTAATTATATCCTCATATTGATGTATAGATAAATCTCCTGCTTGCATCATTATATTGCCTGTTTACAGTGCCTCCTGTTTATTATATTCTCCTGTTTAAATTCTAATCGGTTAAATATATTAAATGTCATCTACATCGCCTTACTTTTCATGAACCTGCTTGTTATTCATATCCCTGTGAATGTATCATACTATGAATGATATTTCTAATTAATACATCCCCTGTCAACTTAATTCCTTCGGAGCACAATAATGCTTCCTGTCTAAAATGTTTCCCAGTTCAGTACAATTCCTCAGATTAAAGCAAATTACTGTGGATGCTGGAATCTGAAACAAAAAACACCAGAAAATGCTGGAAAGTCTCAGCAACTCTGAAGAAGGGTCATCCAGACTCGAAAAGTTGCCTTTGTTCTCCCTCCACAGATGCTGCCAGACCTTCTGAGATTTTCCAGCATTTTCTGTTTTGTGTTAGTACAATTCCTGTTGACTAGAATTCTCCATCAACTGCCTCTCACAGTCAATTCTAATCTACTTGTTTGCAGAGTATTCACTTGTGTCTAACCTGGTTAAGTGTTAATGCTAATACATTTCACTGCTGATTACACCAACAATTTAAACCTTCGCCTCGGTATTTGTACAATGTGTCTGTATCCACGGTAATTGAGGTTATTAATTCTATTTCCTATCTCTGTTTAATACTTTTCTCTGTTACTTGCGTCCCCTCCCAGATCTATCTTGGTTAATAATGTTTCAATTTTTAATTATAGATCTGTCAATTATGCTCCAATTAAATACATTTCCCTATTAAATATAATCTCTGTTTAATACATTTCTCTGTATTAAACCATCACCCTGCCAATTCCACTCCCCTTTTCTGTATTTGTCCTGTGAAAATTGTTCCTATTTAATGCATTTTCCTGGTAACTATAATCTCTAATTAAACAGGGTGCAGCATTGAACTGGGATCCACATTGAGATACACTTAGAGTGACTCATTAAACAGGGGACAGCGAGATACATTTAAACTTAGGTAAACCAAACAGGGGGGATAATGGAATATGTGATTTAAAAAGAGGATAAAACAGGGGGGATAATGGAATATATGATTTAAAAAGAGGATAAAACAGGGGGGATAATGGAATATATGATTTAAAAAGAGGATAAAACAGGGGGGATAATGGAATATATGATTTAAAAAGGGCAAACAGACAGATCTCTAATTGTCGCTAAGAATTATATCCTGATGTTGAACCTCTTAATTCTCTTAACTGCACCATTTACTGAATCTATTCATCACCTAATTAACATTGTCTGTTAAACATATTCCCTGTTCAATATACCTCCCAATTAATTACACTTTTTTAAGCATCTCCCCTGTCCTCTATGTCCCTGTTTAATGCAATAATCCTTTGTTAAACCTTTCAGGTTGAAAATCTCTCTCTCGCTCTCTGTGAATTTCGTTCAGATTTGAAACTATCTTTTTAGTTTTTTTATGGTATTCGCCTCTCAATGTTCGTTTCCTGTTTATTTCCTGTTGTTTAACTATATCTCACGCTCACTTCTGTTCCCCTTTTTAAGCTTTCTAAGCGTTATTTATATTCGCCGCTGTCACTGGTATGTTCCTGTTTGCTATTTCTCAGAGATGGCTATTGAAGCTTCCATTTCCCGATTTCAACACATTCCCTGTGCATTGTATCCCGCTGGTAATTCTGCTCCAGTCCTGTCTGTCTCTGCGCTGGCTATGTACCTCTGTCTTCTGTTTAATCTCTCCCCATATTGGCTTAAATCCCCCTTTCCACTCAATTTACGATGAATTCAATCCCTATTTAATGAAATCTCTGTGTTTTACTGTCCCGTATTTAAGTATCTATTAATATTAATTCTACATGTGGGTAAATGTAGCGTTTGATGAAATATTAAATCCCTATTAATAAAAAGCCCTGTTTAGATTTGTGCGTCTCATTGTTACATTTAATGTATCTCATCCACTCGATTCCTTCTTTGATGTATTGGCACATTATGTAATCTCTTGTTTAATGTATCACCCAGGCTTTAAATTCTCCTGTTTAATGTCTCTCTGGGTAATAAAATTCTCCTGTTTAATGTCTCTCTGGATAATAAAATTCCCCTGTTTAATGTCTCTCTGGATAATAAAATTTCCCTGTTTAATATCTCTCTGGATAATAAAATTCTCCTGTTTAATGTCTCTCTGGGTAATAAAATTCCCCTGTTTAATGTCACTCTGGGGGATAAAATTCTCCTGTTTAATGTCTCTCTGGGTAATAAAATTCCCCTGTTTAATGTCTCACTGGGTAATAAAATTCCCCTGTTTAATGTCTCTCTGGATAATAAAATTCCCCTGTTTAATGTCTCTCTGGATAATAAAATTCCCCTGTTTAATGTCTCTCTGGATAATAAAATTCTCCTGTTTAATGTCTCTCTGGATAATAAAATTCTCCTGTTTAATGTCTCTCTGGGGAATAAAATTCCCCTGTTTAATGTCTCTCTGGATAATAAAATTCTCCTGTTTAATGTCTCTCTGGATAATAAAATTCTCCTGTTTAATGTCTCTCTGAATAATAAAATCCTCCTGTTTAATGTCTCTCTGAATAATAAAATTCTCCTGTTTAATGTCTCTCTGGATAATAAAATTCTCCTGTTTAATGTCTCTCTGGGGAATAAAATTCCCCTGTTTAATGTCTCTCTGGATAATAAAATTCTCCTGTTTAATGTCTCTCTGGATAATAAAATCCTCCTGTTTAATGTCTCTCTGGGTAATAAAATTCCCCTGTTTAATGTCTCTCTGGATAATAAAATTCTCCTGTTTAATGTCTCTCTGGGTAATAAAATCCTCCTGTTTAATGTCTCTCTGGGTAATAAAATTCTCCTGTTTAATGTCTCTCTGGATAATAAAATTCTCCTGTTTAATGTCTCTCTGGATAATAAAATTCCCCTGTTTAATGTCTCTCTGGATAATAAAATTCCCCTGTTTAATGTCTCTCTGGGTAATAAAATTCTCCTGTTTAATGTCTCTCTGGATAATAAAATTCTTCTGTTTAATGTCTCTCTGGATAATAAAATCCTCCTGTTTAATGTCTCTCTGGATAATAAAATCCTCCTGTTTAATGTCTCTCTGAATAATAAAATTCCCCTGTTTAATGTCTCTCTGAATAATAAAATTCCCCTGTTTAATGTCTCTCTGGGTAATAAAATTCCCCTGTTTACTGTCAAGGACAGTAGTGGGAAGTTGTGCGTGAAGTCTGAAGAGATAGGAGAGGCACTAAATGAATATTTTTCGTCGGCATTCACACTGAAGAGGAACAGTGTTGTCGAGGGGAGTACTGAGATGCAGGCTGTTGGACTAGATGGGATTGATGTTCATAAGGAGGAGGTGTTAGCAATTCTGGAAAGGGTAAAAATAGACAAGTCCCCTGGGCCAGATTGGATTTATCCTAGGATTCTCTGGGAGGCTAGAGAGGAGATTGCAGAGCCTTTGGCTTTGATCTTTGTGTCGTCATTGTCCACAGGAACAGTGCCAGAAGACTGAAGGATAGCAAATGTTGTCCCCTTGTTCAAGAAGGGGAGAAGGGACAACTCTGGTAATTATAGACCGGTGAACCTTAATTCTGTTGTGGGCAAAGTATTGGAAAGGATTATAAGAGCTAGGATTTATAATCACCTGGAAAGGAATAATTTGATTAGGGATAGTCAGCACGGTTTTTTGAAGGGTAGGTCGTGCCTCACAAACCCTACTGAGTTCTTTGAGAAGGTGACCAAAGAGGTGGATGAGGGTAAAGTGGTTGATGTGGTGTATATGGATTTCAGCAAAGCGTTTGATAAGGTTCCCCATGGTAAGCTTTTGCAGAAAATACGGACACATGGGATTGAGGGTGATTTAGTGGTTTGGATCAGGAATTGGCTAGTTGTAAGAAAACAAAGGGTGGTGGTTGATGGGAAATATTCATCCTGGAGTTCAGTTACTAGTGGTGTACCGCAAGGATCTGTTTTGGGGCCACTGCTGTTTGTCATTTTTATTAATGACCTGGATGAGGGCGTGGAAGAATGGATTAGTAAATTTGCGGATGACACTAAAGTCGGTGGAGTTGTAGACAGTGCGGAGGGAAGTGGCAGGTTACAGAGGGACATAGATAAGCTGCAGAGCTGGGCTGAGAGGTGGCAAATGGAGTTTAATACAGAAAAGTGTGAGGTGATTCACTTTGGAAGGAGTAACAGGAATACAGAGTACTGGGCTAATGGTAAGATACTTGGTAGTGTGGATGAACAGAGGGATCTGGGTGTCCATGTGCATAGATCCCTGAAAGTTGGCACCCAGGTTGATAGGGTTGTTAAGAAGGCATACGGTGTGTTAGCTTTTATTGGTAGAGGGATTGAGTTTCGGAGCCAGGAGGTCATGCAGCAACTGTACAAAACTCTGGTGCGGCCACACTTGGAGTATTGCATACAGTTCTGGTCACCACATTATAGGAAAGATGTGGAAGTGTTGGAAAAGGTGCAGACAAGATTTACCAGGATGTTGCCTGGTATGGTGGGAAGGTCTTATGAGGAAAGGCTGAGGGGCTTGAGGTTGTTTTCGTTAGAGAGAAGAAGGTTAAGAGGTGACTTAATAGAGGCATACAAGATGATCAGAGGATTAGATAGAGTGGATAGTGAGAGCCTTTTTCCTTGGATGGTGATGGCTAGCACGAGGGGACATAGCTTCAAATTGAGGGGTGAGAGACATAGGACAGATGTTAGAGGTAGGTTCTTCACTCAGAGAGTAGTAAGGGCGTGGAATGTTCTGCCTGCAGCAGTAGTGGACTCGTCAACATTAAGAGCATTCAAATGGTTATTGGATAAACATATGGATGATAATCGATTAGTGCAGATTAGAGGGGCTTTAGATGGGTTCCACTGGTCGGCGCAACATCGAGGGCCGAAGGGCCTGTACTGCGCTGTAATGTTCTATGTTCTATGTTCTAATGTCTCTCTGGGTAATAAAATTCTCCTGTTTAATGTCTCTCTAGGGAATAAAATTCTCCTGTTTAATGTCTCTCTAGGGAATAAAATTCTCCTGTTTAATGTCTCTCTGGATAATAAAATTCCCCTGTTTAATGTCTCTCTGGGTAATAAAATTCTCCTGTTTAATGTCTCTCTGGGTAATAAAATTCCCCTGTTTAATGTCTCTCTGGGTAATAAAATTCCCCTGTTTAATGTCTCTCTGGATAATAAAATTCCCCTGTTTAATGTCTCTCTGGATAATAAAATCCTCCTGTTTAATGTCTCTCTGGGTAATAAAATTCCCCTGTTTAATGTCTCTCTGGATAATAAAATTCCCCTGTTTAATGTCTCTCTGGGTAATAAAATTCCCCTGTTTAATGTCTCTCTGGATAATAAAATTCCCCTGTTTAATGTCTCTCTAGGGAATAAAATTCTCCTGTTTAATGTCTCTCTAGGGAATAAAATTCTCCTGTTTAATGTCTCTCTAGGGAATAAAATTCTCCTGTTTAATGTCTCTCTGGATAATAAAATTCCCCTGTTTAATGTCTCTCTGGGTAATAAAATTCTCCTGTTTAATGTCTCTCTGGGTAATAAAATTCCCCTGTTTAATGTCTCTCTGGGTAATAAAATTCCCCTGTTTAATGTCTCTCTGGATAATAAAATTCCCCTGTTTAATGTCTCTCTGGATAATAAAATCCTCCTGTTTAATGTCTCTCTGGGTAATAAAATTCCCCTGTTTAATGTCTCTCTGGATAATAAAATTCCCCTGTTTAATGTCTCTCTGGGTAATAAAATTCCCCTGTTTAATGTCTCTCTGGATAATAAAATTCCCCTGTTTAATGTCTCTCTGGATAATAAAATTCTCCTGTTTAATGTCTCTCTGGGTAATAAAATTCCCCTGTTTAATGTCTCTCTGGATAATAAAATTCCCCTGTTTAATGTCTCTCTGGATAATAAAATTCTCCTGTTTAATGTCTCTCTGGATAATAAAATTCCCCTGTTTAATGTCTCTCTGGATAATAAAATTCCCCTGTTTAATGTCTCTCTGGGTAATAAAATTCCCCTGTTTAATGTCTCTCTGGGTAATAAAATTCCCCTGTTTAATGTCTCTCTGGATAATAAAATCCTCCTGTTTAATGTCTCTCTGGGTAATAAAATTCCCCTGTTTAATGTCTCTCTGGGTAATAAAATTCCCCTGTTTAATGTCTCTCTGGGTAATAAAATTCCCCTGTTTAATGTCTCTCTGGGTAATAAAATTCCCCTGTTTAATGTCTCTCTGGATAATAAAATCCTCCTGTTTAATGTCTCTCTGGGTAATAAAATTCCCCTGTTTAATGTCTCTCTGGGTAATAAAATTCTCCTGTTTAATGTCTCTCTGGGTAATAAAATTCTCCTGTTTAATGTCTCTCTGGATAATAAAATTCCCCTGTTTAATGTCTCTCTGGATAATAAAATTCCCCTGTTTAATGTCTCTCTGGATAATAAAATTCTCCTGTTTAATGTCTCTCTGGATAATAAAATTCCCCTGTTTAATGTCTCTCTGGATAATAAAATTCCCCTGTTTAATGTCTCTCTGGATAATAAAATTCCCCTGTTTAATGTCTCTCTGGATAATAAAATTCCCCTGTTTAATGTCTCTCTGGATAATAAAATTCTCCTGTTTAATGTCTCTCTGGATAATAAAATTCCCCTGTTTAATGTCTCTCTGGATAATAAAATTCTCCTGTTTAATGTCTCTCTGGGTAATAAAATTCTCCTGTTTAATGTCTCTCTGGGTAATAAAATTCCCCTGTTTAATGTCTCTCTGGATAATAAAATTCTCCTGTTTAATGTCTCTCTGGGTAATAAAATTCTCCTGTTTAATGTCTCTCTGGGTAATAAAATTCCCCTGTTTAATGTCTCTCTGGATAATAAAATTCTCCTGTTTAATGTCTCTCTGGGGAATAAAATTCTCCTGTTTAATGTCTCTCTGGATAATAAAATTCTCCTGTTTAATGTCTCTCTGGATAATAAAATTCCCCTGTTTAATGTCTCTCTGGATAATAAAATTCTCCTGTTTAATGTCTCTCTGGATAATAAAATTCTCCTGTTTAATGTCTCTCTGGGTAATAAAATTCTCCTGTTTAATGTCTCTCTGGATAATAAAATTCTCCTGTTTAATGTCTCTCTGGATAATAAAATTCCCCTGTTTAATGTCTCTCTGGGTAATAAAATTCTCCTGTTTAATGTCTCTCTGGATAATAAAATTCCCCTGTTTAATGTCTCTCTGGATAATAAAATTCCCCTGTTTAATATCTCTCTGGATAATAAAATTCCCCTGTTTAATGTCTCTCTGGATAATAAAATTCTCCTGTTTAATGTCTCTCTGGATAATAAAATTCTCCTGTTTAATGTCTCTCTGGGTAATAAAATTCCCCTGTTTAATGTCTCTCTGGATAATAAAATTCTCCTGTTTAATGTCTCTCTGGGGAATAAAATTCTCCTGTTTAATGTCTCTCTGGATAATAAAATTCTCCTGTTTAATGTCTCTCTGGATAATAAAATTCTCCTGTTTAATGTCTCTCTGGGGAATAAAATTCCCCTGTTTAATGTCTCTCTGGATAATAAAATTCTCCTGTTTAATGTCTCTCTGGGTAATAAAATTCCCCTGTTTAATGTCTCTCTGGATAATAAAATTCTCCTGTTTAATGTCTCTCTGGGTAATAAAATTCCCCTGTTTAATGTCTCTCTGGGTAATAAAATTCTCCTGTTTAATGTCTCTCTGGGGAATAAAATTCTCCTGTTTAATGTCTCTCTGGATAATAAAATTCTCCTGTTTAATGTCTCACTGGATAATAAAATTCCCCTGTTTAATATCTCTCTGGATAATAAAATTCCCCTGTTTAATATCTCTCTGGATAATAAAATTCTCCTGTTTAATGTCTCTCTGGGGAATAAAATTCTCCTGTTTAATGTCTCACTGGATAATATCCTTTTTAATATATTCAATAAGATTCCCTGGTTATTGTATCTCTGTTATTCATACGTTCCTTAGATGAACATATATATATTGCCTACATGTTCGGACATCTTCTTCATATCTTTCCCTCTTTATAGTCTGTATTTGATCCACCTTTCTGTTCTTAATTAGTCCCCTGTTAATTAGATCCCCTGTTTAACCTCGTTTCATATGAATTAATTCTCCCGCTTGTTCCCTGTGTGTTGTATGGCTGATACCTGTTTGCTGTGTTCCCCTGGTATTAAATCTCTTGTTTCATGCATAGCCTTGTCAGAGAGCGAGCCTCCTGGTTTCCTGCTGATTGAATACAGTTTTCTGGATGAATATGTGTGCAGGTTAAATACATTTCTCCCGCTGCTGCCTGTCGTGTCCCGTCAATGATTTGGTGTGGCCTGGGTGGGACCCTGATCGGAATCTGCCTCTTTATCCCCGGGGGGTCTCAGAGGGTGGAAAGGGCAGTGTCTCTATGTGTCTGACTCTCTCCTATCAGAGCTGCAAGCCTGGGGTGGTGGAGGGGAGGGGGCTGTGTTTGACAGTGTGCTCTCGCCCCCTGTCTGTGTGGCCCATTAGCTCCCTCCAACTCCTGCCTCACGCTCTCTGAAATCCACCCTCCTGTGTGTTGTTTTTTTAACTTGTTGTTGTTGCCGCCTTTTCTCTCACTCTCTTCGAATGATTAAAGTCAAACCTCTTCCCTTCTTCCCCCACCCCCTTTCTTTCTATGTTATTTTGCGCCCTGGCTGTATGTTCTCATTGAATATCTCGCCCTGTCATGTGTCGCCGTCTGAAACCTCCTCCTCCTCTCGGTTCCTGTGTGGACTTAAACCGAGAGCTAGTTCTGATTCACGCCGTAGAAAGAGGCTGCTTTCGAATCTAACCACCCCCCTCCCTGTTTCACTGCAGATCTGAACTCAGCCCTTTCAGTTTTCTCTGTGTGTGCGTGTGTGTGTTCATACTCTGACTGCCTTTCATTCATTCCCAGTCTACCTCCCCCACACCATTATTTCACTGGCGTTTTACCTCAGCATTTTCCCCTGGGGTTGGTGGGGGGGAAGTGGTGTTGAGGAGGCCATTTAGCCCCTCTACCTTATTTTTTATATATCCCTTCATGGGACATGGGTGTCGCTGGCGGGCTAGCATTCATTGCCCATTCCTAGTTGCCCGAGGGCAACATGGCTGTGGCTCTGGAGTCACATGTAGGCCAGACCGGGGTAAGGACGGCAGATTTCCTTTCCTAAAAGGAACCAGATGGGTTTTTCTGACAATCGACAATGGTTTCATTTTTTATTGAATTCAAATTCCACCATCTGCCGTGGCGGGATTCGAACCCAGGTCTCCAGAACCTTAGGTGAGTTTCTGGGTTACTAGTCTAGTGATAATACCACTAGGCCATCGGCTTGCAAGTTCCCACATTCAGTCAAATGGATGATGCCTGATCTCGACCTTCTAGCTCCCATTTCCCACTTTGGATCCTGTAACTCTGAACCAACTGTACAGAGGATTAAAGTTTGGGATCTAAATTACCCTTCTCCAGAACAAAAGCAAGGTCCCAAATGTACAGAATGGTGTATAGAACAGCCCCTACCCCTCCCCACCCCAACACAACCCCTCCCCGAATAGGACACCTGTCCCTCACTGCTCAGTTGCTCCATTGACACTTTCTGCTCTCTCGCCTTTTGCCGCTATTAGCACCCTGCATTCCTCAGTGGGACCATTAACACCCCCTTTCCTATGTCCATTACAAATTTATCCATACCTCCTTTGCCCTGACCTATTCTTGGCCCCGCTTTCTGCTCCGCCTCCTTTCGAACTGTATCATTCTGTACATTTCTGCTTCTGGGTCATTTCGATCTGAAACGTTAACTCTGTTTCTCTCTCCACAGAAGCTGCCGGACCCGCTGAGTATTTAATCCAGTTATTTTCTATTCATGATTTCCAGCATCTGCAGTGTTTCCCTTCTGTAAAAATAAAACCTGTCCATCTCCCTGGAGCTGGTGTTTTGAATGAGCTCTCAGCCTGGCCAGGGCTTTCTATTCTCTGTGGGGGGGGCGGGCAGGTAGAGAGAGAGAGAGAGAGATCCACATTCCCGTTGTGAGAGATCGGGCCCCCCGACACCACCCCCGATCAGCCCTCTTGTTAATAATAATCATAGAATCCAACAGTGCAGAAGGAGACCATTCAGCCCATTGAGTCTGCACCGACCTCAGTCCCATCCAGACCCTCTTCCCATAACCCCATGCATTTACCCTGTGAATCCCCCTGACACTAAGGGGCAAGTTAACATGACCAATCCACCTAACCCGCACATCTTTGGACTATGGGAGGAAACAGGAGCACCCGGAGGAAACCCACGCAGGCACGGGGAGAATGTGCAAACTCCACACAGACAGTGACCCAAGCGGGAATTGAACCGGGTCCCTGTGAGGCAACAGTGCTAACCACTGTGCCACCGAGCCACCCATTAAGTTTCCCCATTCCCTCACAAGCACAGCAAATAATTTCTCACTATCTGTTCCATCAACTCCTTTAGTCAACTCCAATGGCAGCATGTTTCTCGCACGCAGACACTCATTCATAAATATCCATGTGTGCGCATCCACTCAGGTGCATACATGTTCAGATAAACACACACAAATACACTCAAAACATACACTCAATGAAATATACACTCAAATCCATGAATATACACTGAAACATCCACAAGAACACAAGAAATGGGAGCAAGAGTAGACCATTCTGCCCATCGAGCCTATCCCACCGTTCCATACCGTCATGGCTAATCCTGGGCTTCAACTCCACTCTCCCGTCCTCTTCCCACATTCCTTAACTCCCGGAGAAACCGGATATCTGTCCATCGCAGCCTGAAATGTATTAAACAATGCCGTGGCCACAACCTCGGGGGTAGAGAATTGTAAAGATTCGATTTGACATAATTTCTCCTCATCTCAGTCCTAAATTATCGCCCGCTTCTCCTGAGACACCCTCCCCCGCAGTGTTATAGACTCCCCGACCAGCAAAAAGTTTAACGTTTTCTAAGTTTATTCATTAGTGTCACAAGTAGGCTGACATTAACACTGCAATGAAGTTACTGTGAAAATCCCCTCGTTGCCACAGTCTGGTGCAATAACCAAGCTGTGGGAATCTACGGATGGGATGCACCGTATGGTAGTATCACGGTAAGCACAGGTCTAACTGGCCTGTTCCTATTGTTTTCCACGCATGTTTATACCAAGTCTCACACAGGAGTTGGTTTTGCCACAAAAGGGGATGTGTGTGTATTTCATTGAGTGTACAAAGGGGGGACTTTGTCCCAGGTAGGGTGGACTTCACCTTGGACCGGCATAGCCAATGGTGCCAGGACCACTCGAGCTCCAGACCAGCCGTCGTTACCAGGGTTACCGACAGAAGGCCATGAGACGCCATGAATTACTTTTCTGCTTGGTTCTTTTAATGATCTGGGGGAACATTCAATAAGAGACAGGCTAGAATTCATAGAATTATAGAATCCCTACAGTGCAGGAGGAGGCCATTCGGCCCATCGAGTCTGCAATCCCACCAATATTTCTTCCATATTATTTACTCTTTTGCAATGAACCGTTCTAATAGTTCAGAAATTCCAGGGCTGGCACGGTAGCACAGTGGTTAGCACTGCTGCCTCACAGCGCCAGGGACCCGGGTTCGATTCCCGGCCTTGGGTCACTGTCTGTGTGGAGTTTGCACGTTCTCCCCGTGTCTGCGTGGGTTTCCTCCGGGTGCTCCGGTTTCCTCCCACAGTCCAAAGATGTGTAGGTTAGGTTGATTGGCCGTGCTAAATTGACCCTGAGTGTTAGGGGGACGAGTAGGGGAAATGCATGGGGCTATGGGGATAGGGTCTGGGTGGGATTGTGGTGGGTGCAGACTCGATGGGCCAAATGGCCTCTTTCTGCACTGTAGGGATTCTATAATTCTATGAATTCTAGTCTGTCTCTTATTTAATATTCCCCCAGATCATTAAAAGAACAAAGCAGAAAAATAATTCACTGAGTTTGTGTGCATGGTAAGTTCAATGTGTGTGTGTGTGTATATATCTTTATATATATGCATATACATACAAATTCAGCTACTTATACATAAAAGCACACCACACATAGCAAAATATACACTCACCAATGTACACTGAAATATCTACTCACACAAATACATAAACTGAAATATGCACAAATAGAAATGCACGCACACAGAAATATACATGGATATACTTTAACTGACAAATATACTGATATGCACACAGGAAAACAGGTACTCAGGTACACACGTGTACACAGGCATACGCACACCCATTCACACATACCTATGCTCACTCTTGCGTACACACCTGTGCACTCATATGCATGCACATGTTTGAACAGGCATACACATATTGTGCAGGCAAATCTTCGAGCCAGTCTCGGGCCCTCCACAAAGCTGATGTAGGCGTGTGGCCTCGTTTGAGACCAAGCCAAACAAGACCACTTCAGACCCTTGCAATTGAGTTCACGGGGTGGGGGGAGTATTAGGACACATCGAGATGCAGCGGGGTGGAATAAGTAGCCAGGAATGTGAAAAGAATCCAGGCCGGTGGGGGTGGGAGTAATGCACAACAGGGACAATACGATCGAGGGCAACAGTCATTCTTATCAGTCGTAGGGGGGCAGCATGGTGGCACAGTGGTTAGCACTGCTGCCTCACAGCGCAAGGGGACCCAGGTTCGATTCCCGGCTTGGCTCACTGTCTGTGTGGAGTTTGCACGTTCTCCCCGTGTCTGCGTGTGTTTACTCCGGGTGCTCCGGTTTCCTCCCACAGTCCGAAGATGTGCTGGTTAGGTGTATTGGCCATGCTAAATTGCCCCTTAGTGTCAGGGGGACTAGTAGGGTAAATGCATGGGGTTACAGGGATAGGCTGGGCTCGATGGGCCGAATGGCCTCCTTCTGCACTGTATGGATTCTGTACAGAGGGTCCTGGGCTTCTTGCTGTCTGAAGCTCTGCTATTGAGACACAGGTGGAATCATAGCCTGGGGAGAACGCCAAAGGAGCTCATTTGCCCCCCCACTTTGTGCCAGTTTTTTTTGAAAGAGGTGTCCTATTAATTCCACTCCCACCCCCGCCTCCACCTCGTCATTCTGCAATGTTCCTGCCCCCCCACCCCTCCTTTCGATCGTAGTCCAGTTTAAGCAACTTCCTCTCAAAAGTTCTGATCGAATCTGCTCCCACCACCATTTCACACAGCGCAGCCCACACTCAAGATTAACGTGACTGGCCTGGGTGGAGTCAATACATCATATCACCCCTTCCCCCCCCACCGGGAATGATCTTCAATCCGTGCCCTCCGGTTATCCGACACATTCCCCCACCTGCCACAGCGGGAATCGAACCCGGGTCCCCCGGATCACTAGCTGAGTTTCAGAAATTAATAGTCTAGCGATAATACGACTAGGCCATCGCCTCCCCCATCGATATAGTAGTCATCCTATTGGTGTGGGGGGGTTAGGAACAAGAGGATAATGCTGTAACGGAAGGTGGGTGGGTGACTGAGGATGAATCATTACAAAGCAGGATCCACTCACCAGAATTCGGCCTTCACTCCGAGGGCCTGGAAATGTCAGCAAATTGGCTCCCAAATGGAAGTGACTCTCTCAAATCCAAGACATGCACACAGACTGGTCTGAACGGTTGATGTATGAATATAACCTCACACTGCAGCCCGTACACTGATGTGGCTTCACCCTTAATGCTCACATTCAGGGCAAACGGAGAAGTTAAATGGAAATATTTTTTGCTCTCTTGTGCTGTCGGATGCCCTTGAGTGAGTCATGGAATAATGGCTGAGAACAGAGGCACCGGCAAAATTTCACTGTTTTGGAACAAAACCGTGTTTACTGCTGCAAGGTTATTTTGTGCTTTTATCTGTGAGTGTCTGTGTGTGTGTGAGAGTGTGTGTGATTGTTTGAAATGAGGGTTTGTACAGAAAGATTTCAACAAGCGAGAGGTTTGTTTTTGTTTGTTCTCAGAGGTAGAATAACAATGTGATCTCAATGCACTGTGTGATGGGCCAGACAGGGGATTATTCAGGACCCACTGAGATGTTACAATCTGCACTGCACCTACTGTGTGAAATGGTGTGTGTGTGTGTGTGAGTTACAAGATCACAGCATCAGATTAATCTCGCTACAGTTTTGCTGTCATGAAATTAAATCTATTCCAGCGATTTTGATTTATTAGTCGGCTTACATTAACACTGCAATGAAGTTACCATGAAATTCCCCTAGTCGCCACACTCCGGCGCCTGTTCGGGTACACTGAGGAAGAATTTAGTATGGCCAATGAACCTAACCAGCACTTCTGTGGCAGGTTACCCAAGCAGACACGGGGATAATGTGCAGACTCCACACAGACAGTGACCCAAGCCGGGAATCGAACCCGGGTCCCTGGCGCTGTGAGGTAGCAGTGCTAACCACTGTCCCATCGTGCTTTTCGACTTAAGCTCGATGTTATGTACAACATTAACAAATCTACAGTCAGACACACAATTTATATCAAATGTGCCGGAGTTAGGCCACAAGATACTGCAGCAGAATTAGGCCACTCGGCCCATCGAGTCTGCTCCGCCATTCAATCATGGCTGATATTTTTCTCATCCCCATTCTCCTGTCTTTTCCCCATAACCCCTGATCCCCTTATTAATCAAGAACCTATCTATCTCTGTCTTAAAGACACTCAATGACCCGGTCTCCACAGCCTTCTGCAGCAAATAGTTCCACAGATTCACCACTCTCTGGCTGAAGAAATTCCTCCTCACCTCTGTTTTAAAGGATCATCCCTTTAGCCTGAGGTTGTGCCCTCTGGTTCTAGTTTTTCCTACGAGTGGAAACATCCTCTCCACATCCACTCTATCCAGGCCTCACAGTATCCTGTAAGTTTCAATAAGATCCCCCCTCATCCTTCTAAACTCCAACGAGTACAGACCCAGAGTCCTCAACCCTTCCTCATACAACAAACCCGTCACTCCTGCGATCGTTCTTGTGAACCTCCTCTGGACCCTTTCCAAGGCCAGCACATCCTTCCTTAGATAGGAGGCCCAAAACTGCTCACAATACTCCAAATGGGGTCTGACCAGAGCCTTCTACAGCCTCAGAAGTCCATCCCTGCTCTTGTATTGAGACCGCACCTCGAGTATTGTGCACAATTTTGGTCCCCCCCTTATTTGAGGAAGGAGGTGGTGGCCTTGGAGGCAGTTGAGAGGAGGTTCACTGGATTGATTCCAGAGATGAGGGGTTTGTCGTATGAAGAGAGATTGAACAGTTCAGGCCGATACTCTCTGGAATTTAGAAGAATGAGGGGAGATCAAATTGAGATTTACAAGATGATAAAAGGTATGGATAAAGTAGACATGGAGCGGATGCTTCCTCTTGTGGGGCATTCTGGGATGAGAGGTCATAGTCTGACGATAAGGGGTTGCAAATTTAAAACAAAGTTGAGGAGAAACTGCTTCTTCCAAAGGGTTGTGAATCTGTGGAATTTGCTGCCTCCAAAGTGCAGTGGATGCTGGGACAGTGAGTACATTTAAGGAGGAGTTAGACAGATTTTTAATTGGGAATGGGTTAAAGGGTTATGGGGAGAAGGCAGGAAAATGGGGATGAGGAGCATATCAGCCATGATCGAATGATGGGCCAATTGACCTAATTCCGTTCCGATATCTTATGAACTTATGTATTCGAATATGTTCACAGCACAATTCATATTGGGATCAGGAAAATTGTATTGCTCTGAATGGCGGGGAATCTGACTAGCTGACATCTGGAATGCACATTACACCGGATTGAACTGGTAATAGATTCACTGATGGTTCCAGGACAGAAGGAGGCCATTCAGCCTATCATGTCCAAGCTGGCCAGCACAGATCAGACTACACGAATCCCATTTTCCAGTGTTTAGTCCATAGGCCTGGGGTTGAAGCAAGGCAATAGTTGAATACTTCCTCAATGTTACAAAGGTTTCCCACTCAACCACTCATTTAGGCAGCGAGTTCCAGACCCTCCCCCCTTCACCAGCCTCTGGGTGTAAATCTTTCTCCTCATCTCTTCTCCCTGTTACCTTAAACCTGTGCCCCACTGCTTATTGACACCTCTACTGCTGGAAATATTCCCTGCCTATCCACTCAATCTAGACCCCTCATAACCTGACACCTCTATCAAATCCCCTCTCAACCTTTGCTCCTCAAAGGACAACAACCCCATCCTATCTAATCTATCAAACAATCCCTAATGGTGAAGATGTGGCCATTCAGCCCATCGAGTCTGTACCGACACCAATCCCTATCCCCATAACTCCACATATTTAACCTGACATTGAGGGAGAATTTAGCATGGCCAATCAACCCTAACCTGCACAACTTTGGAGTGTGGGAGGAAACCGGAGCACCCGAAGGAAACCCACGCAGGCACGGTGGCGCAGTGGTTAGCACTGCTGCCTCACAGCGCCAGGGACCTGGATTCAATTTCGGCCTTGGGTCACTGTCTGTGTGGAGTTTGCACATTCTCCCTGTGTCTGCATGGGTTTCCTCCGGGTGCTCCGGTTTCCTCCCACAGTCCAAAGATGTGCAGGTTAGTTTGATTGGCTATGCTAAATTGTCCCTTAGTGTCAGGGGGACTAGCTAGGGTAACATATGTGGGGTTACGGGGATAGGCCTGGGTGGGATTGTTGTCAGTGCAGACTCAATGGACCGAATGGCCTCCTTCTGCATTGTAGGATTCTATGATTCAGACTCGGGGAGAATGTGCAAATTCTACGCAGTCATTGGAGGCGGGAATTGAAATTAGGTCCCTGGCGCGTGAGGCAGCATTCATTTATTCATTCTTTCATGGGACGAGGGGGGGAGGGGTGGGGGGAAGGAGTGAGGTGGAGGTGGTGGCTTCGCTGGCAAGGCCACCATCCTTTATTCCCAGAAAGGTGAAAAGGGTTGGGGGAGCAGCTTTTACAGTGAGCTAGCATTGGACTCAATGGGCCAAATGGCCTCGTCCAAGCTGGAACCAGTCTATGATTCTCCAAGAGCTGAAAGGATTATAGCTGAAATGGGAGATCGAGCAGTCAGAATAGTCATCCCCACCAGAATGAGGCAGGTTCATAGAACAAAGAACAGTACAGCACAGGAACAGGCCCTTCGGCCCTCCAAGCCTGCACCGATCACATTGTCCTATCTAGCCCAAACCGCCTGTATCCCTCTACACCCCATCTGTTCATGTGTCTGTCCAGACAAGTCTTAAATGTCACTAACATAACTGCCTCAACCACCTCACTAGGCAGTGCATTCCAGGCCCCCACCACCCCCTCTGTAAAAACCTTCCCCCGCACATCTCCACTGAACCTTCCTCCCTCACCCTGAACTGGTGCCCCCTTGTCATTGTCATTTTTGTCCTGGGAAAAAGCTTCCAACTGTCCACCCTGTCTATGCCCCTCATAATTTTATAATCTTCTATCAGGTTGCCCCCTCGGCCTCTGTCTTTCCAGGGAGAACGATCCCAGTTTATTCAATCTCTCCTCCATACCAGGCAACATCCTGGTGAACCTTTTCTGCACTCTTTCCAAAGCCTCCACATCCTCCTGGTGGTGTGGTGACCAGATCAAACCTCAGCTCCAGTCAGCACTGTGTGAGGTTCAGGAATAGCTCCGATATAAGCAGACACTTACGCAGCAACTGTGAGAGCAAATGGATTAGCTACAACCCACTCTCTCTCTCTCACTATAAGGATCTCAATATCAGCAACTAGTCCCTCTGGTGGCTGGGTCAGTAACCAGAGGATGTAGATTTAAAACAGAAACATAGAAACTAGAAGCAGGAATAGTGCGGAAATGAAGTTGCAATTCCAGCTGTGGCCAAATATCTCATTCACTTTGTTCTGCATAAATGGGAGGTTATTCACTTTGGAAGCAAAAACAAGGCGGCAGATTACTACCTGAATGGCTGTAAATTGGGAGAGGGGAGTGTGCAGAGGGACCTGGGCGTCCTTGTGCACCAGTCGCTGAAGGTAAGCATGCAGGTGCAGCAGGCAGTAAAGAAGCAAATGGTTTGTTGGCCTTCATTGCGAGAGGTTTCGAGTACAGGAGCAGGGATGTGTTGTTGTAATTATATTATATTATTGGTGAGGCCACACCTAGAGTATTGTGCGCAGTTTTGGTCTCCTTTTCTGAGGAAGGATGTTCTTGCTCTCGAGGGAGTGCAGCGAAGGTTTACCAGGCTGATTCCGGGGATGGCGGGACTGATGTATGAGGAGAGATTGATTAGTCACAGAATGATAGTCATAGAGGTTTACAGCATGGAAACAGGCCCTTCAGCCCAACTTGTCCATGCCGCCCCTTTTTTTAAAACCCCTAAGCCAATTGCCCGCATTTGGCCCATATCCCTCTATACCTATTGTACCCATGTAACTATGTAAATGCTTTTTAAAAGACAAAATTGTACCTGCCTCTACTACTACCTCTGGCAGCTTGTTCCAGACACTCACCACCCTCTGTGTGAAAAAATTGCCCCTCTGGACACTTTTGTATCTCTCCCCTTAAACCAATCCCTCTAGTTTTAGACTCCTCGACCTTTGGGAAAAGATATTGACTATCTACCTTGTCTATGCCCCTCATTATTTTATACACCTCTATAAGGTCACCCCTCAGCCTCCTACGCTCCAGAGAAAAAAGTCCCAGTCTATTCAGCCTCTCCTTATAACTCAATCCATCAAGTCCCAGTAGCATCCTAGTAAATCTTTTCTGCACTCTTTCTAGTTTAATAATATCCTTTCTATAGTAGGGTGACCAGAATTGCACACAGTATTCCAAGTGTGGCCTTACCAATGTCTTGTACAACTTCAACAAGACGTACCAACTCCTGTATTCAATGTTCTGACCGATGAAACCAAACATGCCGAATGCCTTCTTCACCACTCTGTCCACCTGTGACTCCACTTTCAAGGAGCTATGAATATTTACTCCTAGATCTCTTCGTTCAGTAACTCTCCCCAACGCCCTATCATTAACTGAGTAAGTCCTGCCCAGATTCAATCTACCAAAATGCATCACCTCGCATTTGTCTAAATTAAACTCCATCTGCCATTCGTCAGCCCACTGGCCCAATTGATCAAGATTGGACCAGTGGACTAGGTTAAGATTGTTTTCACTCGAGTTCAGACAATTGGGGGGGGATCTCATAGAGACTTACAAAATTCTAACAGGGCTAGACAGGATAGATGCAGGGAGGATGGGGGAGTCCAGAATCAGGGGTCACATTTAGGGTGGAGGTGAGGAGACATTTCTTCACCTAAAGAGTGGTGAGCCTGTGGAATTCATTCCCACAGGAAGTAGTTGATGCCAAAACATTGAATGTATTCAAGAGGCAGCTGGATATAGCACTTGGGGCGAATGGGATCAAAGGTAATGGGGAGAAAGCAGGATTAGGCTATTGAGTTGGATGATCAGCCATGATGGTGATGAATGGTGGAGCAGGTTTGAAGGGCTGAATGGCCTCATCCTGCTCCTATCCTTTATGTTTCTAAGATTAAAGATGCTCACTTCAAATAAAGCACCACGGGGTTGCTGGAACTTATGAAGCTATAGTTAAAGGCAGTTAAAAACTGCAGACGGTGTGGAATATTAAGTTACAACAATAACAAGGCAACTCTGTCAGCAAATATATAAACAAGGCCTTCAGGAAGGCTTGCGTATTCAGGATAAGCAACTCATCTAAACCTTGTGTCAGTTCCATAAACACTATGTTCTCAGCCGTGGCCACAGGATCAAAAAAAGACCCTTTCAATAACAAAATTCCAAACAGCAAAATACGGTGAACTATAACTGTTGCATTGTCTGTATGAATTGGGCGAACACCTTGCAATGCTTTGCGTTGTATTGTGTTCTCACTTGTGCACAAGTAATTAAAGCTTGAAAGTCTGAATACTCTTAGTGCCTGGTGTTTTTTGTCCCCAGGTCGATGACAGTAGGCCATTCGGCCCTTCGAACCTGCTCCAACATTCATTTTGATCCTGGCTGATCATCGAATTCAATATCCTGATCTCCCCCTTCCCCCATATCCCTTGATCCCCAAGAGCGATATTTAATTTCTTCAAATCACACAACGTTTTGGCCTCAACTACTTTCTGTGGGAGTGAATTCCACACATTCACCATCCTCTGGGTGAAGAAATTTCTCCTCACCTCAGTTCTAAAAGGTTTACCCCTTATCCTCAAACTCTGACCCTGCGTTCTGGACTCCCCCACCATCAGGAACATTCTTTCTGAATCTCCCCTGTCTAACCCTGTTAGAATTTTATAAGTTTCTATCAGATCCCCTCTCACTCTTCGAAACTCCAGTGAATATAATCCTAACCGACTTAGTCTCTCCTCATATGACAGACCTGCCATCCCAGGAATCAGCCTGGGAAACCTTCACTGCACTCTCTCGATAACAAGGACACCCTTCCTCGGATAAGGTGACCAAAACTGCGCACAATACTCCAGGTGTGGCCTCACCAACGCCCTGTACGATTGCAGAGATCATTGACAGAAGATACAGAGCGGAGGAGAAGAATTACTTTGTCAGTCTTGTATTTGAAATGCTTTATCTGAAAAGATGGTGTAAACTGATTCCATTGATAACTTGAAAAGAGACTTGAAAAGGAGAAGCTTATAGAGAGTGAGAGAGAGACAGACAGAGAGAGAGTAGGCATGAGAGTTCAAAGATCAGATTGTCAGAGGAGGGAGGTTCAGAAAGACAGACAGAGACACAGACAGAAAGAGAGATTCAAAAGACAGGAAACGAGACAGAGAGACACAGATATAGAGAGACAGCCTGTGAGAGAGAGAGTTAGACTGAGTCACTCCACAGGAACAGAGAGCTGCACAGAGACAGAGAGAGAGGGTGTCAGAGACAGCATGAGTCATAGAGCGGAACTCGCTCGCTCCAAAACCGGAAAATCCCGCCCGAGGTCAACGGGACTTTGCATGATCCGCCATGATCCCGCTACGATTCCCGTGGTGGGCAGGACGGGAAAGTCCCCCCCCAATAGGGTCATCAAGTTTTACTGCAGAGGGAGAGGCCCTTCGGCCCATGTGTCTGTGCTGGCCATTCAACATCAATCTATTCTCATCCCATTTTCCAGCACTGTGCCCCTTGCCTTGTGTGCTTGGGTGCTTCAAATGTTGATCTAAATGCTTCTTAGATGTTGTGAGGGTTCCGGCCTCCATCACCCTTTCAGGCAGCACAGTTCCAGATTCCCACCACCCTCTGGGGGAAAAAGCTTTTCCTCACATCCTCTCTCAATCTCCTGCCTGCTGGTACTGACCCCTCTACAAAGGGGAAAGGTTTCTTCCGTCCACCCAATCTATCTCCCTTGTAATTCTCACAGAATCCCTCCCTGACGGAGGCCATTCAGCCCATTGAGCCAGCACTGATTCTTAGCCAGGCTTACCCCATACCCTCACATATTTAACCCGCTAATCCCCCCAAGCTCGGGAGACGAAGGGGAAATTTAGCATGGCCAATCCACCTAACCTGTACATCTCAATCACATCCTTCCCTCAGCCTTCTCTGCTATGAGGAAAACAACCCCAACCTAACCAGCCTCTCCTCATAGCTGAAACACTCCAGCCCAGGCAGCATCCTGGTGAATCTCCTTCGCACCCTCTCCAGTGCAATCACATCCTGAGAGAGAGAGATGGAGATAAATAGAGAGACTGAGAGAGAGTCAGAGAATCAGAGAGGTTTACAGCAGGGAAACAGGCCCTTTGGCCCAACTTGTCCATGCCGCCCTTTTTTGAAACCATTAAGCTAATCCCAATTGCCTGCATTTGGCCCATATCCGTCCACACCCATCTTACCCATGTAACTATCTAAATGCTTTTTAAAAGACAAAATTGTACCTGCCTCGACTACTACTACTAAAACCGGAAGTAGGCCCCAGTGAGACCTGGGAAGTTTTTTTTAAAAAGGTACTTACCTTCGAGGTTTCGACCTCATTGTTCCAGAGGAGCAGCTGGAGGTGATTTAAGTGAGGAAAGCTAAAAGGAAAGAGGGATTTATAACTTAATTATTTTTTCTTTCTTTTCTCGGAGTTTTTGTAAGGCAACCGGAAGCCTAAATCTGGAAGTAGGCCCCAGTGAGACCTGGGAAGTTTTTTTTTCTGACCTCAGCCAGTAGCGCACGGAAGGTTTAAAAAGCAGGCTGCTCTATCCAGCGGGCAGCCTTGTGAGCAGGTAGCGGAGTGAGAGGGAGCAGAGTGAGAGGGAGCAGAGTGAGAGGGAGCAGAGTGAGAGGGAGCAGAGTGAGAGGGAGCAGAGTGAGAGGGAGCAGAGTGAGAGGGAGCAGAGTGAGAGGGAGCAGAGTGAGAGGGAGCAGAGTGGGAGGGAGCAGAGTGGGATGGCTTTGGCTCAAACAGGCTTCGGCGTGAACAGGCAGAGGCGAGGGTAGGTCCCGGTAAGTTGTTTTTGTTTCTTCAGAGTAGAAAGAATGCCAGGCAGGATGTTGGAATGCTTCTCTTGCAGGATGTGGGAAGTCAGGGAGACCTCCGGTGTCCCTGACAACGACACCTGCAGGAGGTGCATCCAGCTGCAGCTCCTAACAAACCGCGTTAGGGAACTGGAGCAGGAGCTGGATCACCTCTGGATCATTCGGGAGAATGAGGAGTTTATAGATAGTAGCTTCAGGGAGGCAGTTACGCCAAGGGCACAGAGCACAGGTAATTGAGTTACCTTCAAGTGAGGGAAAGGGCAGGCAGAGCAGGGATCCCCTGTGGCCATTCCCCTCCACAACAGGTATACCGATTTGGATATTGTTGTGGGGGATGCCTTACATAGAAACAGAGAAACATAGAAAAACTACAGCACAAAACAGGCCCTTCGGCCCCACAAGTTGTGCCGGACACATCCCTACCTTCTAGACCTACTTATAACCCTCCATCCTATTAAGCTCCATGTACTCATCCAGGAGTCTCTTAAAAGACCCTATTGAGTTCGCCTCCATCACCCCTGACGGCAGCCGATTCCGCTCGCCCACCATCCTCTGTGTGAAAAACTTACCCCTAACATCTCCCCTGTACCTACCCCCCAGCACCTTAAACCTGTGTCCTCTCGTAGCAGACATTTCCACCCTGGGAAAAAGCCTCTGAGAGTCCACCCGATCTATGCCTCTCAACATCTTATGCACCTCTATTAGGTCTCCTCTCATCCTTCGTCTCTCCAAGGAGAAAAGACCGAGCTCCCTCCGCCTATCCTCATAAGGCATGCCACTCAATCCAGGCAATATCCTTGTAAATCTCCTCTGCATCCTTTCAATCTTTTCCACATCCTTCCTATAGTGAGGTGACCAGAACTGAGCACAGTACTCCAAGTGGGGTCTGACGAGGGTCTTATATAGCTGCATCATTAACCCCGGACTCCTAAACTCAATCCCTCGATTGATAAAGGCCAGCACACCATACACCTTCTTAACCACCACCTCCACCTGCGGGGCCGATTTCAGAGTCCTATGGACCCGGACCCCAAGGTCCTTCTGATCCTCTACCGTACTAAGAGTCTTTCCCTTTATATTGTACTCCTTCATCCCATTTGTCCAACCAAAATGGACCACGGCGCATTTATCTGGGTTGAAGTCCATCTACCACTTCTCCGCCCAGTCTTGCATCCTATCTATGTCCCTCTGTAACTTCTGACATCCCTCCAGACTATCAACAACCCCACCAACCTTCGTGTCGTCGGCAAACTTACCAACCCATCCCTCCGCTTCCTCATCCAGGTCATTTATGAAAATGACAGACAGCAAGGGTCCCAGAACAGATCCCTGGGGCACACCACTGGTAACCGACCTCCATTTAGAAAAAGACCCATCTATACCCACTCTCTGCCTCCTTTGGGCAAGCCAGTTCTGGATCCACAGGGCAGCAGCCCCTTGGATCCCATGCCCTCTCACTTTTTCGAGAAGCCTTGCATGGGGGACCTTATCGAACCTTGGACAAGCTGCGGCAGCCGGATCTCTGGCACTGAGTCTGGTTCTGCAGCGCAGAAGGGAGGGTGGAAGAAGAGGAGAGCGGTAGTGATAGGGGACTCGATAGTCAGAGGTACAGACAGGTGGTTCTGTGGTCGTGACAGAGACTCCCGGATGGTTTGTTGCCTCCCGAGTGCCAGGGTCAGGGATGTCTCTGATCGCGTGCACAGCATTCTGAAGTGGGAGGGTGATCAGCCAGATGTCATGGGACACATCGGTACCAATGACGCAGGAAGGAAGAGTGAGGAGGTCCTGAAGAGTGAGTATAGAGAGCTTGGTAGGAAGTTAAAAAGCAGGACCCCGAGGGTAGTAATCTCAGGATTGCTACCTGTGCCATGTGCCAGTGAGGGTAAGAGTAGGATGCTCGGGCGGATGAACATGTGGCTGAGGAACTGGTGTAGGGGGCAGGGTTTCAGATTTCTAGATCATTGGGACCTCTTCTGGGGCAAGTGGGACCTGTACAAGAGAGACGGGATACACCTGAACTACAAGGGGACCAATATACTTGCAGGGAGGTTTGCGAGTGTTATTGGGGAGGGTTTAAACTAGATTTGCAGGGGGATGGGAACCAGAGTGCCAGAGCAGATAGTGGAGCGGGGGTGAAAATAAATGATGTTAATAGTTCATGCAAAATCACAAATAGAAGGGTTGTGTGTGGTGGTAATAATCTTCTGAGGTGTGTCTATTTCAATGCCAGGTGTATTGTGGGGAAGGCAGATGAGCTGAAGGCGTGGATTGACACATGGAATTATGACATTATAGCCATTAGTGAAACTTGGCTCCAGGAGGGGCAGGACTGGCAGCTCAATGTTCCAGGGTTCCGATGTTTCAGACGTGATAGAGGCAGAGGGATGAAGGGTGGGGGCGTTGCATTGCTAGTCAGGGAAAATGTTACAGCAGTGCTCAGGCAGGACAGATTAGAGGGCTTGTCTACCGAGGCCATATGGGTGGAGCTGAGAAACAGGAAAGGTATGACCACATTAATGGGGTTGTATTATAGACCACCCAATAGTCAGCGAGAATTGGAGGAGCAAATCTGTAGAGAGATAGCAGACAACTGCAGGAAACATAAAGTTGTGATCGTAGGGGATTTTAATTTTCCACATATAGATTGGAATACTGTTAAAGGTCTAGACGGGTTAGAGTTTGTAAAATGTGTTCAGGAAAATTTTCTAAATCAATATATAGAGGTGCCAACTCGACAGGATGCAATATTAGATCTCCTATTAGGAAACAAGTTAGGACAAGTGACGGAAGTGTGTGTAGGGGAACACTTTGGTTCCAGTGATCACAGCGCCATTAGTTTCAACTTGATCATGGATAAAGATAGATCTGGTCCTCGAGTTGAGGTTCGAAACTGGAAAAAGGCCAAATTTGAAGAAATGAGAAAGAATCTAAAAAGTGTGGATTGGGACAGGCTGTTCTCTGGCAAGGATGTGATTGGTAAGTGGGAGGCCTTCAAAGGAGAAATTTTGAGAGTGCAGAGTTTGTATGTTCCTGTCAGGATTAAAGGCAAAGTGAATAAGAATAAGGAACCTTGGTCCTCGAGGGATATTGGAACTCTGATGAAGAAGAAGAGAGAGATGTATGACATGTATAGGCAACAGGGAGCAAATAAGATGCTTGAGGAGTATAAAAAGTGCAAGAAACTACTTAAGAAAGAAATCAGGAGGGCTAAAAGAAGACATGAGGTTGCTTTGGCAGACAAGGTGAAGGATAATCCTAAAAGCTTCCACAGGTATATTAAGAGCAAAAGGATAGTAAGGGATAAAATTGGTCCTCTTGAAGATCAGAGTGGTCGGCTATGTATGGAACCAAAAGAAATGGGGGACATATTAAATGGGTTTTTTGCATCCGTATTTACTAAGGAAACTGGCATGGAGTCTATGGAAATAAGGCAAACAAGTAGGGAGGTCATGGAATCTATACAGATTAAAGGGGAGGAGGTGCTTGCTGTCTTGAGGCAAATCAGAGTGGATAAATCCCCAGGACCGGACAGGGTATTCCCACGGACCTTGAAGGAGACTAGTGTTGAAATTGCAGGGGCCCTGGCAGATATATTTAAATTGTCGGTATCCACAGGTGAGGTGCCGGATGATTGGAGGATAGCTCATGTTGTTCCGTTGTTTAAAAAAGGCTCAAAAAGTAATGCGGGAAATTATAGGCCAGTAAGTTTGACGTCAGTAGTAGGTAAATTATTGGAAGGAGTACTAAGAGATAGGATCCACAAACATTTGGATAGACAGGGACTTATTAGGGAGAGTCAACATGGCTTTGTGCGTGGTAGGTCATGCTTAACCAATCTATTAGAGTTTTTCGAGGAGGTTACCAGGAAAGTGGATGAAGGGAAGGCAGTGGATGTTGTCTCCATGAACTTCAGCAAGGCCTTTGACAAGGTCCCACATGGAAGGTTAGTTAGGAAGGTTCAGTCACTAGGTATACATGAGGAGGTAGTAAATTGGATTAGACATTGGCTCAATGGAAGAAGCCAGAGAGTGGTAGTGGAGGATTGCTTGTCTGAGTGGAGGCCTGTGACCAGTGATGTGCCACAGGGATCAGTGCTGGGTCCATTGTTGTTTGTCATCTATATCAATGATCTGGATGATAATGTGGTAAATTGGATCAGCACGTTTGCTGATGATACAAAGATTGGAGGTGTAGTGGACAGTGAGGAAGGTTTTCAAAGCTTGCAGAGGGATTTGGACCAGCTAGAAAAATGGGCTGAAAAATGGCAGATGGAGTTTAATGTAGACAAGTGTGAGATATTGAACTTTGGAAGGACAAACCAACGTAGAACATACAAGGTAAATGGTAGGACACTGAAGAGTGCAGTAGAACAGAGGGATCTGGGAATACAGTTACATAATTCCCTAAAAGTGGCGTCACAGGTAGATAGGGTCATAAAGAGTGCTTTTGGTACATTGGCCTTTATAAATCAAAGTATTGAGTATAAGAGTTGGAATGTTATGGTGAGGTTGTATAAGACATTGGTGAGGCCGAATTTAGAGTATTGTGTGCAGTTTTGGTCACCTAATTACAGAAAGGATATTAATAAGGTTGAAAGAGTGCAGAGAAGGTTCACAAGGATGTTGCTGGGACTTGAGAAGCTGAGTTACAGCGAAAGGTTGAATAGGTTAGGACTTTATTCCCTGGAGCGCAGAAGAATGAGGGGAGATTTGATAGAGGTATATAAAATTATGATGGGTATAGATAGAGTGAATGCAAGCAGGCTTTTTCCACTGAGGCTAGGGGAGAAAAAAACTAGAGGACGTGGGTTAAGGGTGAGGGGGGAAAAGTTTAAAGGGAATATCAGGAGGGGCTTCTTCACACAGAGAGTGGTGGGAGTGTGGAATGAGCTGCCGGATGAGGTGGTGAATGCGGGCTCATTTAACATTTAAGAAAAACTTGGACAGGTACATGGATGAGAGGGGTACGGAGGGATATGGTCCAGGTGCAGGTCAGTGGGACTCAGCACAAAAATGGTTCGGCTCAGCCAAGAAGGGCCAAAAGGCCTGTTTCTGAGCTGTAATGTTCTATGGTTCTATGGTTCTACCTCTGGCAGCTTGTTCCAGACACTCACCACCCTCCGTGTGAAAAAATTGCCCCTCTGGACACTTTTGTATCTCTCCCCTCTCACCTTATACCTATGCCCTCTAGTTTTAGACTCCCCTACCTTTGGGAAAAGATGTTGACTATCTCGCTGATCTGTGCCCCTCATTATTTTATAGACCTCTATAAGATCATCCCTCAGCCTCCTACGCTCCAGAGAAAAAACTCCCAGTCTATCTAGCCTCTTCTTATAACTCAAATCATCAAGTCCCGGGAGCATCCTAGTAAACCTTTTCTGCACTCTTTCTAGTTTAATAATATCCTTTCTATAATAGGGTGACCAGAATTGCACACAATATTCCAAGTGTGGCCTCACCAATGTCTTGTACAACTTCAACAAGACATTCCAACTCCTGCATTCAATGTTCTGACCGATGAAACCAAGCATGCTGAATGCCTTCTTCACCACTCTGTCCACCTGTGACTCCACTTTCAAGGAGCTATGAACATGTACCCCTAGATCTCTTTGTTCTGTAACTCTCCCCAGCACCCTACCATTAACTGAGTAAATCCTGCCCTGGTTCAATCTACCAAAATGCATCACCTCACATTTGTCTAAATTAAACTCCATCTACCATTCGTCAGCCCACTGGCCCAATTGATCAAGATCCCGTTGCAATTGGAGATAACCTTCCTCACTGTCCACTGTGCCACCAATCTTAGTGTCATCTGCAAACTTACTAACCATGCCTCCTATATTCTCATCCAAATCATTAATATAAATGACAAATAACAGTGGATCCAGCACTGATCCCTGAGGCACACCGCTGGTCACAGGGCTCCAGTTTGAAAAACAACCCTCTACAACCACCCTCTGGCTTCTGTCAAGGAGCCAATTTTGTATCCATTTAGATACCTCACCCTGGATCCCGTGAGATTTAACTTTATGCAACAACCTACCATGCGGTATCTTGTCAAAGGCAAGAGAGAGAGATAAATAGACAGAGACTGTGAGAGAGAGAGAGACTGTGTGAGAGAGAGAGAGACTGAGAAAGAGAGAGATAAATAGACAGAGACAGAGAGAGAGAGACAGACAGAGACAGAGAGACAGAGAAAGAGAGAGACACAGAGAGAGAGAGACAGAGAGAGAGAGAGACAGAGACAGACAGAGAGAGACAGAGAGAGAGAGAGACAGAGAGAGAGAGAGAGAGACAGAGAGAGAGAGAGACAGAGAGAGAGACAGAGAGACAGAGAGAGAGAGACAGAGAGAGAGACTGTGAGAGAGAGAGAGAGACTGAGAAAGAGAGAGATAAATAGACAGAGACAGAGAGAGAGAGACAGACAGAGAGACAGAGAGACAGAGAGAGACAGAGAGAGACAGAGAGAGACAGTGTGGTGAACCATCGTTGGTCACCACTGTGGGGTTATTCCAATGTTGCTGTTGGGTTAGGGTGTTGACACTGTGGGGTTGTTATAATGTTGTTGTTGGGCTAGGGTGTTTACACTGTGGGATTAATATACCTGTGGTGGATGCTGTTGTGGCACATCCCGGTCGGGCCCCGCCTCCTGGGAGAGGTATAAGACCCTCTGCTCAGGCGGGACCCCTCCAGTCTGGAATGGTGTACTCGTGTTTAAATAGTTCCATTGTTTGTCAATAAAAGCCTTCAATCGCTGAAGCCTTGTACCTCGTGCTTGATTGTCGCGCATCAATTTTATTGACAAACACGAAACTCTCGACAGTAAAGAGAGTATGGAGCAAATGCTGAAACCAGAGCGTCTGACGCTGGACCCACGTGCGGTCGGCGCCTCTAACACCTTCGACCACTGGCTGAAGTGTTTCGAGGACTACCTGGCAGCCTCTGCAGCAGTTACTACGGATAACGACAGACTCCAGGTCCTCCATGCGAGGGTAAGCGACACGGTCTACCTCGCAATTCGTGCGGCCACCACTTACCCGAGGGCCCTCGAGCTCTTGAAAAAGCGATACACGAGACCATTAATCATTATACGCAGCTGGATGCGTATCCCCTCCCGCGCATATCTGATATGGTCAATCAGATTGCGCAGCACCGGGTGTTCTCCACCATAGACCTTAAGTCCGCCTACCACCAACTCCCCATCCGCCCAGAGGACCGACAATACACGGCTTTTGAGGCGGATGGTCGTCTGTATCAGTTTCTTAGGGTTCTATTTGGTGTCACCAATGGGGTCTCGGTCTTCCAGCGTGCTATGGACCGAATGGTGGACCAGAACGGGTTGCGGGCTACCTTCCCGTACCTGGATAACGTTACCATCTGCGGCCATGACCAGCAGGACCATGACACAAACCTCCAGAACTTTCTGCGCACTGCGTCTCGCCTGAATCTGACCTATAACAGGGAGAAGTGTGTATTCCGTACGCGCAGGTTAGCTATCCTGGGATACGTGGTGGAAAACGGGGTCATCGGCCCTGATCCAGACCGTATGCGCCCCCTTACTGAACTTCCCTTGCCCGCTAGCGCAAAAGCACTGAGGAGATGCCTCGGCTTCTTCTCTTATTATGCGCAGTGGGTCCCCAACTACGCGGACAAAGCCCGTCCGCTCATCAAGTCCACGACTTTCCCATTCACGCCGGAGGCCCAATTGGCCTTCAAGGCTTTGAAAAGCGACATTGCGAAAGCCACGATGCACGCGGTGGATGAATCCATCCCTTTCCAGGTGGAAAGCGATGCATCTGATTTCGCCCTGGCCGCCACACTAAACCAGGCAGGCAGGCCCGTCGCGTTTTTTTCCCGCACCCTTCAAGGTCCCGAAATTCGGCATTCAGCGGTGGAGAAGGAGGCCCAGGCTATTGTGGAGGCAGTCAGACACTGGCGCCATTACCTGGCGGGGAAGCGGTTCACCCTGATCACGGATCAGCGATCCGTGGCGTTTATGTTCAGTAATACGCAGAGGGGCAAGATCAAGAATGACAAGATCTTGCGGTGGAGAATTGAGCTCTCCACCTATAATTACGATATTATGTATCGTCCAGGGAAACTCAATGAGCCCTCGGATGCCCTCTCGCGCGGAACATGCGCTACCATGCAGGAGAACCGCTTGAACGCCCTCCATAATGACCTGTGCCATCCTGGGGTCACTCGGCTCTACCACTTCATCAAAGCCCGCAACCTGCCCTACTCGGTGGAGGATGTCAGGTCAGTAACGAGAAGCTGTCGGATTTGCGCGGAATGCAAACCGCACTTTTACCGACCTGACCGGGCACAATTGGTCAAGGCCACTCGCCCCTTCGAGAGGCTGAGTGTGGATTTTAAGGGCCCCCTTCCCTCAACGGACCGGAACGTGTACTTTCTCAATATCATAGATGAATACTCCCGGTTCCCGTTTGTTGTCCCCTGTGCGGACACGTCGACTGCCACGGTGATCAAGGCATTCCGTGATCTTTTTACCCTGTTCGGGTACCCCTGCTACATACATAGCGACAGGGGCTCGTCGTTCATGAGTAACGACTTGAGGCAATTCCTGCTCTCATACGGGATTGCCTCTAGTAGAACCACGAGTTACAACCCTAGGGGCAACGGACAGGTGGAGAGAGAGAATGCTACAATCTGGAAGGCTGTCCTATTGGCGCTGAAGTCCAGGGGCCTTCCAGTCTCCCGTTGGCAGGAGGTCCTTCCAAATGCGCTTCATTCCATTCGCTCCCTCCTGTGTACGGCAACCAATGCTACTCCCCACGAGAGGATGTTCTCATTCCCTCGGAAGTCGTCCTCGGGGATATCTTTACCAGCCTGGTTGACGTACCC